>NW_026865921.1:0-279696 GCF_026571515.1 Ruditapes philippinarum
AAAAATTAGCGGATGTAAAAGTCTCCCCGTACATTTAATCAATGATGTTATATTTTCGATCCTTGAAGATCGTTCAGCACGACATTACTGTTGTGTATACATGTTATGTGGTATTTTTATTTTTGTTTCTTCTATTTGGCCTTTTCAACTTGGGTGGTTCCAGTATTCTAACACCATCCACAATATCACATAATGACAATTCTCAACATTTGACATAGCTCTTAGTCTGTCCAACTTTTAAGAAAGTCAGATAGCTTCAATAAAATGAAAAATATGAAATAAAAAAAAACACATGGACTCACGCTGTTTCGATCGGACACGTAGACATTACAAAACTGTAGTTTTCCACTCTGTATATAATAAACCGGTATATACAACGAAGTTTATATAATATACGGGTATATAACACCAATTTATATAATTGCCGCTACATACAGCTAAGTTTATATGTTATACCAGTATTTACAACAAAGTTTATATAATATTCCGGTATATGCAACCAAGTCTATAAAATATACCAGTATATAAAACCAAGTTTATATAATATACATGTAAATACAACCAGGTTTTCATAATATGCTGATAAATAGAAACAAGTTTATATAATATACCGTTATATACAACCAACTTTAACAATTCCCTCGACATAAATTGTGTCATAATCTTCAAGTTGAAGGGTCCTTTGGTTTGCCAACAATATATTTGTCTACTTTTAATATTTGAGCCGTGTCATGACAAAACCAACATAGTGCGTTTGCGACCAGCATGGATCCAGACCAGCCCGCGCAGTCTGATCAGGATCCATGCTGTTCGCTTACAAACCCTATAGCAAGAAGAGAAACTGATAGCGAACAGCATGGATCCTGATCAGACTGCGCGGATGCGCAGGCTGGTCTGGATCCATGCTGGTCGCAAACCCATTATGTTGGTTTTGTCGTGACACGGCTCATTTCTCTTCACATATTGTCTAATGATTTTTTTGTTATTATTCACGATTCCTGCAGCTACAAAGCAGTTGCTTTAAGTCTTGCTTGAAATCTTTGGATGCTAGTGAGTAGAGTAAGAAACTAAAAGCGTTATTTAAGAAGAGAAGAAAGTCCGATACAGCGACAAAGATTAAAGCACTTCTTAACCCAAGGTTGAGGTAAATATAGCCAGTGCTTAATAGCGAGAGAACCATAAATGGGATAACACAAACACAGTGGAAACATCCTGTAACTATACTTAAGCGCGTGAATTTTGTCAAACGTCTTCTGCTACTGCTTACAATAGGTGATTTCCTAGAAAGAAATATGATATAAAAAAAACTTTTTCCCCCCTTTTATTTTTTTAAAAAAACCCCAAAATTTTAAAAAAAATCCCAACAAAGGACAAAAATTTCAGAGATTGTCAAATTGTATCCCCTTGAGTTAAAGTAAAAAAGCTACATAAAAAAAGATGAATCAGCAGGTTCTTTCCCCAGCAAGAAAAAATGAAAAGTGAAAAAAAGGGGCAAATTTCGCCTTTTTTGCCACCCCCTTTTGTTTTGGGAATTTTTAAGGGAAAAAACAAATACTCAACGTTTTTTTCCCGCCCCAGTTTAAAAAAACAATGATCCGGGTTTTGAGAGCTAAAGGGGTTTTTAAAATTTTGTCGAATTTCTAAATAATTGCATTTAAAAAGGCTGGTGATGCTGAAAAAGATAAAAAAGTACTTTGTCCCAAAAAGGAAAATGTTTGAGTAAGTGATTATCCATCCATGGATTATAGACCACATGTTCAGTTAATTTATATAGCATACAAAAACTGTCAGATGCTGATAAAAATATAAAGTACATTGAACATGCTAGCTTTCTTGTATTTTGTCCTTTGATCCAAACAGTTAGAGAGATTAAATTTCCAAAAAGTCCTACAGCAAATACACATATTTCAATAAAGAACCTCACCTTCTTTATGTTTTCAAAAAATAAATCTCTATCATCCGGGTCTGCTAGATATAAATCATCATCATCTCCCATGTTTGAAATGTTCATTTTATAAATTTTAGTACAACACTATTAATAAAATGAATATATATTCCGATGTTTAAATAATTTCTCTATATAAGGTCTGAATAGCAGATTATTCGTCAGACCTTTATATTAGATCAAAAACGTATTCATTTACTGGAGTCAAAAATGCCATTTAATAGTAAAAAAGGTTAAGCTTCATACCATGGGGAGATATTTCAACTGAAAACATTTTTTAACATTGAAATCTTTGCATATTTTTGCAAAATTTCAAATAAAAAATATCAGTACATGTATACTGTTTTTCATTTGTAGGAAGTATTATCAGATAGTATTTTAAAAAAATATTGGGAAATGGAATGAAAATATTGTTTTGCAAATGAATGTAGGTCTATAAAGCCTATGAAGTAACCGCAAGTACAAATACATATCATGCTATGTATTCGTCTAGATTGGTCTGTTTAATATGAAAAAAGGTAAAATAATAGATTTAAATGATTTGGTATGAAAATTGTTTGTCATAACAATTTTTTTTCTTTTACATTATAACTCGTTGTCTCTCTTATCAAATCAATATAATTACTATAAAAAGTTGGTATTTTTTCAGCTCGTAAAATCAACTTTGCTCTTTTGTTTACGTTGTCTACAAGTTTAAATTTGGAACAAATTTTGTGAGCTTGTACCAATCTTGTTAATATGGTAACTGAAGATATAGAATAACATCCTTCTTTTTGAAAAGTGAGACTTAAAACTTGATGTTACTTGTTTCTTTTGTCAAACTACACACGTCTTGTTTTTAGTTTCATTTGCCAGACTACACACGTCTTGTTTTCAGTTTCTTTTGCCAGATTACACACGTCTTGTTGTCAGTTTCTTTTTACAGATAACACACGTCTTGTTTTCAGGTTCTTTTGTTAGACTACACACTTCTTGTTTTTAGAATACACACGTCTTGTTTTTAGTTTTTTTTGCCGTCAGACTGCATACGTCGTATTGTCAGTTTTTTTTTTGTAAGACTTCATTCGTTTTGTTTTCAGTTTCTTTTACTAGACTACACACGTCTTGTTTTTAGTATCTTTTTTCAGACTACCCACGTCTTGTTTTCAGTTTAGACTGCACACGTCTTGTTTTCAGTTTCTTTTGCCAGACTGCACACGTCTTGTTTTCAGTTTCTTTTGCCAGACTGCACACGTCTTGTTTTCAGTTTCTTTTGCCTGACTGCACACGTCTTGTTTTCAGTTTCTTTTGCCAGACTGCACACGTCTTGTTTTCAGTTTCTTTTGCCAGACTGCACTTGTCTTGTTGTCGGTTCTTTTGTCAGACTTCATTCGTCTTGTTTTCAGTTTCTTTTATCAGACTGCTCAAGTGTTGGTGTTAGTTTATTTTCTTTTGTCAGATTACACGGGTCTTGCTTTCAGTTTCTTTTGTCAGACTACACACGGAATGTTTTCATCTTATTTTGTCAGACTTCATTCTTCTTGTTTGCAGTTTCGTTTGCTAGACTGCACACGTTTTGTTTTCAGTTTCTTTTATTAGAATACACACGTCTTATTTTTAGTTTCTTTTGCCAGACTACACATGTCTTGTGTTTAGTTTCTTTTGTCAGACTGTACACGTCTTATTTTCAATATCTTTGGTCAGACTATGCACGCATTGTTTTCAGTTTCTTTTAGCTGACCACTGACGACTTGTTTTCTGTTTCTTTTGCCAGACTGTACACGTCTTGGTTTTATTTTCTTTCTATTTTTTGGGCTGTGCAATATTTGTTTAAATTTTGTTTTGCCGGACTACGTACACGCTTCTTATTTATAAATTGTTTAGTCTGAATGCATTAATCCTTGTTTAACTGATTAAAGTAATAAAATTATTTATTGCTAACACAAATTCTAACCAGCTAAATTAATGTAAAAGTAAAAGTTTCCAAAGGTTTCGCAACGTTGATAAAATAGATTTTCCAAATTGGTAATTCACTACATCGACTCGTTGTTAGTATGTTGTATGATTTTTTCCAAAATTTGAAATTGAATCTTGTCTGATAAAACGTTAATTTGGAATCACAATAACTGTATGGTTTCTTTTACAATAATTTACTTTTATTTTTATCAATTTTCTGTTACTGACAAATACTATAACAAATCCTCAATAAAAGACAAAATATTTTTATTTTCACAATTCTCAAGCACATTTTAGGAGAACTGTCATGTTCCTCTGACAAATGCAAAAACATTTATATATACTCACTGAAAGTTGCTTTAATAAATATGTAATAATATTTTAACAGCCTGCTAACATTTAAAACTGTGATTCATTTATTAAATTTTTATATTTGGTATTTCCAGGGGCTCATCTGGAGGCGTGCAGCTTTAACGACACACTATTAACCATCAGAAATTGACACATTTCATCTTCTTCAGAAAGGGCAAACATGTTTTATAACATTTTGATAATGAATTTAGAGTATGATAGACGATATTCACTAATGAATGTGAAGTAATATGTCATAAAACTAGTCATATACAAACAGAGTGGTATTTTGACTTCCATACAAACTTTTAATCCATATTACAAAAGAAGGGAAGTATGGTTCGTGAATACGACAAAGTAAGTAAAGGTTTGGAAACTGTAATAGTATACAAATTGCAAGAGAAGTATACATATTACAAAAGAAGGGAAGTATGGTTCGTGAATACGACAAAGTAAGTAAAGGTTTGGAAACTGTAACAGTATACAAAAAGGGAAATAATTCAGAACGCATTAATCTTCTTCAAGAACTTTATAAAATATGATTTTTTTAAAACTGATGACCTATGACTATACAGAATTTATTTTATATCCGCTAACCGTAATGTTGTTAAAGGCTCTCAACTAAGGTTTAAAAGCCTTAAAAACCCTATAACAAGTAGAGAAACTGATAGCGAACAGCATGGATCCTGATCAGACTGCGCGGATGCTGGTCGCAAACCGATTATGTTGGTTTTGTCGTGACGCGGCTCCTATATGTTACTTTTTTGTGTAATGTTTTTCTTTTTTAGAGACTACCTACCAGAAGTTCGAATAACCAACTACCTTCTGGTTGTTAGTTTGGGATTCACGCTAATAACCAACTGAGTTCCCTGGTCGATTAATAGTGAAAGGGGCCGGGAGGGGGGGGTGTTACCATATTATATAAAGCACATATTTAGTTATATAACGGCAACAATTGTTTCAGAAAAAATACTTTGTTTTCGGAGGAATATGTGCAATATCCGAATTACCAACTACCTTCCAGTAGGTAGTTTTGTATACAGGCGAAAACCCAACGGAGTCCCCTGAAGGACATAGGGAGACAGGGTGTTTCAATGTTGAAATGTACATCTTTCTTGCTATATACCCGTCATATATATTTATTCTGAAAAAATACTTTCTGTTTTTATGGGTAAACAAGTAAAGTTCGAATTACCAACCTTTTTGGTAGGTAGTTGTGGATTCCCCCGAATAACCAACTGTGTGCCTTGGTCGACGTAGAGTGCGTGGTGATACCATTTGGTAGAATTCATCTAATCATATATCTGTTTTGTTACTTTTTTTTTGCATATTTTGAAATTTATTTGATAATTTATGTAGATTGAAAGTGTTCTTTGCAATATGTAAATTACTTTCTTTGTTCACTCGAAAATATTTTACCCTTATTTACCATTAAATTTTTAAAATTTTCATAAAAAAATAGCATGACGCTGGAGGTTTGCTGCTTTAACATACTTTTTTCACCTAATTTCCACCCATAGTATTATCTTTAACATGTGAAAATTAGATTAAAAAGACTTGTCTCAAACCATCATTTATCATCAACAACAAGTATTGTTATCAGCTTACTTATTGTCAATATTAGAACTGCGATTCTATTTAACGAAACATGTTTCTTTTTCTTGTATGTTTTTTTATTGCCCCTCAACAGTCTTACTTATTTACTTATGTGTAAATTCCTTTATCATAACATAATATCGAGCAAGGACACGAATGTCAGCCATTGTGAAACACTTTAGACCTAACAGCTATATTAACTATTTAGGTGTGAAAATTAAATTGCATTACTCAATTTCAAGTTTACTTACGTGATAATGTATAAAGGGATTTCTAAAATAGTTATAAATCAGAGCGGGCGCTATGATGCAGTGGTAACACTGTCTGACTACAAATCTAGGGGTTGCGAGTTCGATCCCCCGCTACTCCACTAAAATACTTACAATCTTTCTACTTCACTAAAATACTAACTAACTGACACACATGACACTACACTGAAACACAGGACAACATTGACACACAGGACACTACACTGAAACACAGGACAACACTGACACACAGGACACTACACTGAAACACATGACAACACTGACACACAGGACACTACACTGAAACACAGGACAACACTACACTGACACACAGGACACTACACTGTAACACAGGACGACACTGACACACAGGACACTACACTGAAACACAGGACAACACTGACACACAGGACACTACTGTAACACAGGACAACACTGACACACAGGACTACACGTACTAACACACAGGACTACACTGAAACACAGGACTACACTGAAACACAGGACAACACTCACACAGGACACTACACCGAAACACGGGACAACACTGACACAGGACAACACTGACACAGAGGAGTACACTGACACACAGGATACTACTGAAACACAGGACAACACTGACACAGAGTACAACACTGACACACAGGATACTACTGAAACACAGGACTACACTGACACAGAGGACAACACTGACACACAGGATGCTACTGAAACACAGGACTACACTGACACACAGGACACTACTGACACACAGGACTACACTGACACAGAGGACTACACTGACACACAGGACTACACTGACACACAGGATACTACTGAAACACAGGACAACACTGACACAGAGGACTACACTGACACACAGGATACTACTGACACTAGGGATACGATTGAAACAAAGAACTACACTGACACACAGACCACTTCTGTAGCACAGGACTACACTGACACACAAGACACAACTGACATTACTGAAACACAGAACACTACTGAAACACAGGACTACACTGAAACACAGGACTACACTGAAACACAGGACTACACTGAAACACAGGACTACATTGAAACACAGGACTACACTGAAACACAGGACTACACTGAAACAACACTGAAACACAGGACAACACTGAAACACAGGACACTACTGAAACACAGTACTACACTGACACGCATGACAGTACTTAAACACATGGCATTACTTAAACACTAATTGAATACACAGGACACTTCTCAATTACTGACACACATGACACTATTTACACACAGAAAACTACTCACACTGTCACACAGGAAGCTACTCACACAGGGCACAATTCAAAACCTGACATGACACACATGACATTTTACTTATAAACTATATTGTTAATCACTACTTTGCTTCAAAAAGTCAACAATTTCAAGATCAATTACGCAATAAGAATGCGATCTGACATTTTCTTGGCGAGACAGTTCTGTCCTGCGTGCTTTTGTTGTTGTTTTTTTCCAAATCGATTATCATAAATATTTATTATTATTTCATGCTTTCCAGTGTTTTATTGTAATATATCAGATGATTATATTCTGATAAACCACTAGTGAAATTTATAAAATATAATTTTCACTGTAGCCGGACTATATCTGAATGCGGATGAACAGATAATCATAACTAGATGGAATAACAGGCAGAAATAAATGCCGTCATACGTAAATTTTGCTTCTTTAGGAAAAGAAAGTCCATGTCATCATACATCATGTTAGAAATTTAACAAAATTAGAGAAATTTAACGGAACTAGATTTCAAAACTGATGATGTGACGTCATGATATTATGACGTCACAAAGGAGATGCGAGACGTTACGCGGCAAAATCAGTAAAAAAATAGCTTAAAATCACTTAAAAAGCATAAAATAAAAAGAAAATTTATTTGTTTTACATATAAGATTGAAATATATTTCATTCGTGAACACCAGCTATTATATTTTCACTCGTGGCTACGCCACTCGTGAAAATATTGCATCTGGTGTTCACTCAGTGAAATTATATTTCAATCTTACATGCAAAACAAACAAATATCCTCTATTTATTTCATGCTTTCCAGTGTTTTATTGTAATATATCAGATGATTATATTCTGATAAACCACTAGTGAAATTTATAAAATATAATTTTCACTGTAGCCGGACTATATCTGAATGCGGATGAACAGATAATCATAACTAGATGGAATAACAGGCAGAAATAAATGCCGTCATACGTAAATTTTGCTTCTTTAGGAAAAGAAAGTCCATGTCATCATACATCATGTTAGAAATTTAACAAAATTAGAGAAATTTAACGGAACTAGATTTCAAAACTGATGATGTGACGTCATGATATTATGACGTCACAAAGGAGATGCGAGACGTTACGCGGCAAAATCAGTAAAAAAATAGCTTAAAATCACTTAAAAAGCATAAAATAAAAAGAAAATTTATTTGTTTTACATATAAGATTGAAATATATTTCATTCGTGAACACCAGCTATTATATTTTCACTCGTGGCTACGCCACTCGTGAAAATATTGCATCTGGTGTTCACTCAGTGAAATTATATTTCAATCTTACATGCAAAACAAACAAATATCCTCTATCTATTATTATTAAAGTGAAACATTGGGCGAGAGACGTATATGCTATAATAATGTGTGTGGCCAACATTATTTGAGCCACGTCACGACAAAACCAACATTATGGGTTTGCGACCAGCATGGATCCAGACCAGCCTGCGCGGATGCGCAGGCTGGTCTGGGTCCATGCTGGTCGCAAACGCATTTTTGTTGGTTTTATTGTGACGCGGCTCATTTTTCTTTCCTTTTTGGTGAAATATCTAATCAACGCGCCGAACACCTCGGTACACCTGCAAACATATTTAAAGCTTCGTTCAGTTGTGAACTTCACTCTTTTATTTAATTAACAATGTATATAATAACCTCATAAAAATAACAGTATTAAGATTAAACTTGTAATTTTCTATTATTCATAATTCTCAGTGCGACCATTCGCTGTACATGTTCTGATATAAAATGATATCAACAACAGCTGTATCTATGGAACGCCATAGCTGCCTTATGTTGTTACATTTCTTTTTATCTTGCCCAGAAAGCGTCTGTATCTATGATAAAAGTCTCGGGTTGAGTTAAACTGATTTTATGATTTGGGTATACGTAGTATAACACTTTATGTCTAAAGGAATGTCGGAACAAGCAAGTGAAATGTGGTGAAGAAATGATACTTGTTGAAAATATGCCAAAATTAAAATGGGATTCATGTTTTCTCAGGGGGGAAATGCAAAAATACTTGCTATATAGTATATACCACACTCGACCTTTAGCAAAACAATATCCTGGGTAATGTCTCGTGAAAATATATACCATATTTCACGAAATACGAAAAAAATAACCTTTTTATTTAATTTCATTATCAAAGAAAAATGGTTACGAACCCCTTGCTTGCTACGCAACTGCAATAAAGAATTACGAACCCCTTATACTTGCTACGCAACTGCAATTGTACAGCACGCAGTAATATAATTATTGTCTTGTATTGCGTTAATGACTGGTTTAAAGATATCGGTGTTCGTCTTATTTTCTTAGTTAGACTATTTTCTATCATTCTAGATAGTTTTCAAAACAAAATTCAACAAAAATTTGTTTTGTATTTATCAGATTTTTCAAACAAAATGGCAAAAGAAGTCCCTTAAAATAAATATGAGTTTTGACTCCGCCCACTTTCGTATTTATATTTCACATTTATTTTTAAAACATATGAAATATATTTGACTGATATAGCACCATATTTCATGGGTAAAATTAAATAATGTACAGTATATAACATTGATAACACAATTAAGCAATTGTAGCTGACTTATAAAATATGTGACGTGATAACAATTAATAAGTAAATAAATAAATAAATTTATACGTAAATAGGAGCCTAAATAATCTGATATGGAAAATATATGGTTTATAAAGTATATAGAAATAAAAGTATAAACAAATGACAACAATGTTGTTATTCCGCGAAACTATAGCACGACAATGATTTCCGGCTGACGTCAAAGTTGGACGTCAGCCTGTGACTGTGTTTACTTTATTTTCCTTTCGTTAAATCTACTTTTATTTATTTCTATTGAATATCTTTGTTAATATTTATTTTGAAAAGCAACTGTAAAACAGATTTATTCGGTGTGAAATAGCACCGGGGATACAGACGAGCATGCACAGGAGATATAGACCATACTCGCCTGTAACCTGTCTTCTTCTGAAACAAAGATGGGACAAAGTCGTCTTTGAAAGCAACATGAAGAAAATTCGTGCAGGTATATACTTCTTTTTCTTCCTTTAATATGTAAATTATTTATATTCGCGTATTATGCCATATAAATTCAGAGTTCGCTTGGAGTGCTTCTGAAATCTATGTGTTCTGATACATAACCATCTTAATTATTATACACTAATCTTAACACAATTAGGTATGCAAATGTTTTCTTTGATTTTACGCATTAAAATAGCAAAATGTTATGTTAACAAAGTACATGTAGTATACAAAATACTAAATCACTATAACTGTTCCTATTTCTAAAAATCAACAGATGGAAAAATGTTCAGATATTTGGTCAATGACTATTTTTTCTGGAAACTATATATATTAAAGTACATCAAAAATAAAGAGCTATTGAGAAATGAAAAATAACGGCATTTCTGAACCGTTATGTGTCTTTAAAACGACTAACGTAAAACAAACATTTTGAAATATCTAATGCATTATCCGAACATTATTTCATTTTGGAACTGTATGGAACTGAAATAATGCAAAAATCTGCTGCATTTTCTCTAAAAAAACAAGTAATGTTCGCCTTTATTTTTATCTGGACCCAAGACATAGATAGCATAGATGCTGAACATATATGAGCCGCGTCACGACAAAACCAACATAATGCGTTTGCGACCAGCATGTATCAAGACAAGCCTGCGCATCCGCGCAGTCTGATCAGGATCCATGTTGTTCGCTTACAAAACCTATAACAAGTAGTGAAACTGATAGCGAACAACATGGATCCTAATCAGACTTCGCGGATGCGCAGGCTGGTTTGGATCCATGCTGGTCGCAAACCCATTATGTGACGCGGCTCATATTATAATCGTCCCATATATCACAGTTATCATGGCAAACATATTTTTGATTTGTTTTAGCGAAGGCTGTGATTGACAACAGGGCTCCGATAGTTAACCACCACGTGTATATCAAACTGAAAAAACATGAGGTTAGATATTTCTTTAATGAAATATATAAGAAGTAATTCAATTTCACATCACATAAGATCATAACAATTTTTAAGGCATCATATAATTTTCTCTCCGCAATAGTTAGGGCAAAATTGTAGGGTATACATAAAAAAATCATATCTATTATTTCAAACAAAAGTGCTTCCGGTTTTAGAATTAATTTGCAAGTATGACTAGTAATTCACAGTCAGGTCTAATATGGTTGAAAATATAAATGCAATTTTCTCTGAAGTGAATAAAAAATAAAATAAAAAATACCGGCGTGCCAAAACACGACCATTATCAAGGCTTTGAACGAAACGAAACGAAATATTTGCATATACCGGTATAGGCAGTTTGAACAAAATAATGTGTTAGGCCCTAACATTTGATATGATGACTTTCGTAAATTCTCCTAGATTTAAAATTGAAAGAGACTCATTCAAACGTCAGGTGAATTTCAATATATGAGCTGCGCCATGACAAAACCAACGTAGTGTGTTTGCGACCAGCATGGATCCAGACCAGCCTTCACATCCGCGCAGTCTGATCAGGATCCATGCTGTTCGCTATCAGTTTCTCTACTTGTTTTAGGGTTTGTAAGCGCACAGCATGGATCCTGCTCAGACTGCGCGGATGCGGAGACTGGTCTGGATCCATGCTGGTCGCAAACAATCTCCACGCAGTGATCTCCCCTTAATGGTCCGATATATCAGAATTTCTGATATACTATATTTTTTTCAAAAATTGTTTTATCTACTGCTTTTATCTGCCAGATAAGTTTTTTTCTCATTTATTTAACAATGTTTATGAATAAATAAATAAATAATATGAATATTTAGAAATAATTTTAAAAATTATGAGAATATTTTCTACCGAGACAATATTTTGATATTTTATATTTTTTAGCTTTTGAATTTATTTTTCGTTATTTTGTATACTTTTGATAATTTTTTAATAAACTATAGCGAACGTAGGCACTAAAAGTTAAAAATAAAACAGAAGGAGAAAAATGACGTTAGATTTTCTAAGTAACAGTCGATATTTTCATTTGAATTTCGACGTTACGTCATGTGACTAGCGATTACAATTCTGCCAAGGGAGGTAATCACTGTGAGGAGTTTGGGTCGCAAACGCACTATGTTGGTTTTGTCATGGCGCGGCTCATATATCAAAATATAAGAATTCAGCTTATATACAGTATGTGTAGGCAATCCGAATCTAAGGTAATCCGAATCACATCATTTAACTTCTGTTTTGTTAATCAATAAAAACAAAATGATACGTTCCTAATGTTTCCATAGACAACAAAATAAGTTGATATAAGTTTTAAAAAATCAGCATTTGTGTGTAAGGAACTATATGTTTTGAGTGACCCAGAACTACTTGAATGACAAGTTGTTTAGATAACCTTTGTTTTAAATAAAGACTTTAATATTTTCAAATGAATATTCTGTACATAGAACTTTACTCTTTTATGTTTGTCTAATGTTTTGAAATAATCAATTAAAATTTTTTTCATGTTGATTTCTATTTTTTCTTCATCAGTATTTATTGTCAAGATTTCAAGAAAACTTATATAACTCGGATCTTGAATTATATTTCACCTTTCTGAAAATTTTACTTCATTTTTCTCAATACTGATTTTCTTAAAATATTATGGCTTATCTGGAGATGTGCAGCTTTGATCATTTATTTCGTTTGTTTTATATGCGATTAAAGTATGAGACAGAGAGGGAGAAAGTTATCATCCGAGACAATCAAGAGTTGTATAGAAAGATGTACCATATAATGCGTACACGTGGACGGATAGATCACATAAATACCTCGCTACGCTACAGAAAAAGGTAAATTACACATAAAACTGTTGTTAAAAAATAAAATTTGATCAACGCAACATGCTCGTCAAAGGACCAAGAAGGTGTTTAATTATATGAGCCGCGTCATGACAAAACCAACATAGTGCGTTTGCGACCAGCATGGATCCAGACCAGCCTGCACATCCGTGCAGTGCAGTCTGATCAGGATCCATGTGGTCTGGATCCATGCTGGTCGCAAACCCATTATGTTGGTTTTGTCATGGCGCGGCTCATATTATATTCGTCGCGCATTTCTTTATGTTATACGTTGTATTTGTTAAATGTTAAACAGTATGGCCCAAGGAAAGGGACTTCATTTGAATAAGCTCCATAGGAGAAACTTGTTTGTTTGTTTGTTTCATTTTACGCCTTTTCCCAACAGTATTTCAGTCATATAGGCGGGTAGTTTCCTAACAATCGTTCCTGGAGAGTTACACCAGTACTTGACTACCTGCCTCCGTAATAAACTACCAAAGCATCTCCCGGGGAGGTAACTGGATTAGAAGTCATCGACTCTAACCCCTCGACTACGGAGGCGGTTACCCATAGGAGAGGCAATGTCCGATTTTTTCCCAATTTCCAAAGATAAACACATCGGAAGAAGCACATTTTTGTGAACAGTTTTCAGTCATAATGATTAAGAATTATTAGATCAATGTTGATTTTTGGCCAATCATGTGAAAATTCAATATTTCGATATGAAAGGTCAAGGCCATTTAAAGACCAAGGTCATTCTTGAATTATTTTACTTGTCAAAACTCTTGTTTTATAAAAATGTGTGAATCGATGCAGGAAAAATATAATACTAATAAAATAACCAAAATACAATCATTTGTTCCTGACACTTATTGAAAGGTATTTTCATGTCCATATGCATAAGTATTGTTTGAATAATTAAACCCATTACTTTCAATGCTATGGAAAATTATGCAAAATTCAAAAATTTGACATTTACAACCACTGTCATTCAAGG
This sequence comes from Ruditapes philippinarum, assembly GCF_026571515.1. Taxonomy (NCBI): domain Eukaryota; kingdom Metazoa; phylum Mollusca; class Bivalvia; order Venerida; family Veneridae; genus Ruditapes; species Ruditapes philippinarum. Next base: position 14,186 of record NW_026865921.1, read on the forward strand.
TAAAGGTTATACTTGAAATATTCAACACATCGGTTTTGTCAGAAGTGCCGTTTTGTGTAAGTATGAATCAAATAATTTAACCTTGAGGGTCAATGTCAAATGAAGGTCAAGGTTAAGTTTATTTTTATTTTTATTTATCTTAAATTCGTTGTCCAAATGGATGATTTATTTATACATGTATACATTTATCATAAAGATACAGTCAATTACAGCAAAAATTAAGTATTTTTCTATAAATAGACATTCAAGGTCAAGGTCATTCATTCATACGGCAAGGTTAAATTCATATTTGTTTTGTGAGTAACTAAGGTTGTTTTGTAGAAAATTAATCCATTCCACCTGAACAAAGTCATAGCAAGCATTACCACTGGGATTTATTTATACTGTTAATGCAAGTGTACCACGTGACTAAGAACATTTGTACTGTTACATGGTAACAGTACTTTTAACAGTATAAAATCTGGTCACATGGTCTATTTTGTAAAATCATCATGAAATATCATCACAGTTATTGTTCGGGGTAATAAAATGAATATCACATAGGTTTGTGAGTAACAGTAAAAATATCATCTTCGAAAAGCTAACATTATTTTCCTAGGGATGTTTTTTTCACTGTTACCCACAAATCCATGTGTTATTTATATATTATCCTTATGTAATCATTAGGAAAAACGAGGGGCATATTTTCATAAGTGGCAAAAAATCACTTTATTAACCATGATTTGCACTTGAATGCACATGTATAGTACGAGGTCTCGCTGTTTATAAAATACCTTGTCACGAATTTCACGTGACACCAAGAGCGCGTGTGACCAGGTATATGACCAGGTATTTCCTAAACAGAAAGATCGATGTACGAGGCCGACATCCAACTTACACACAATCATTCATGGCTGACAAGGAGCGACCGTGGCCAAGTGGTTAAGGTCGTTGACTTCAAACCACTTGCCCCTCACCGCTGTGGGTTCGAATCCCGACAGGAACTTGGATTCTTTCATGTGAGGAAGCTATCCATCAAGCTTACGGAACGTCGGTTGTTCTACAAAGGTGCTCGTTCGTGCACTTATGCACGGATGGGCACCTGAGGTCTTCCTCCACCAGTAAAGCTGGAACGTCGCCATATGACCTATACCGTGTTGGTGTGAGTAAAACCCTATCAAACAAACAAACAATTGCTGACAGTTATGACATTCTATCTGAACAAAAATGGCATACAGACCGCCTCCGTGGTCGAGGGGTTAGAGTCGATTACTTCTAATCCAGTATCCTCTCTGGCGTGGGTTCGATCCCCGGGAGATGTTTTGGTAGTTTAGCGCGAAGGTAGTCTAGTACTGGTATCTCCAGGAACGATTGTTAGGAAACTACCCGCCTATATGACTGAAATACTGTTGGAAAAAGGCGTAAAATGAAACAAACAAACAAACAAAGGTAAACTTTTTTTCAGCGTTCTTCTTTAATGAATAACAAATACTTGCATTGCTTGGCTTTAAAGCAGCACGCCTCCATATTCATGGTAATTTTCATGAAAATTAAAAAAAATAAAAGTATAATACTGTGAAGTTACCAAAAAATGCAATTTACACATTACCAATGGCACTTACAACCCATGTAAGTTACCAAAAAGAGGTCAAATATGCAAAAGTAGCCCTTATACTACATTAGTAATGCAGTAGAAATATAGTTATAAATACTGAAAAGTCGGTAATTAATCGTGCATAACATGTAAATATTACTAGAAATATGAATCTGTTTACTTCTCCTAAGGCGTGCAGCACTTTAAACCACTAGTCACTTGTCCCTCACGCCTGTAGGTTCAATCACCACACAGGACTTTGGATTAAGCTATTGAGCTAGAAAGTTCAATATTTCTATTTTTCCTTTATAATGCTTTCAATATATGTGTGTAAAAATAACTTACTTTAAGATTATATACTTAGCTTCAAGTATGCAATATCGTACACATATGACAAAATCGACATCAAATATAGCGCAATTTATTTCAATGTCACTAACGATACATTTACATTTTCAGTGAAAACGCTACAAAACACAAAAATGAACTTATCCGCGTGGCAAAGGAGAACAGTGCCATTCTCAAACGTCTTTCTGAACATGAACCGAACTATAACCATAAGCAGGATCTCATGGATTATCTGGTTAGTGTTTAATCTAGATCTATGGAACGCCTTAGTTTAATTAATTATGTGCTTGGATACTCTTATTTCTATACTATTTGCACAAGGTAGTTCTTTCATACTTGTGTCCTACTTGTGTACATTCACTACGGTCTTTTTATGTCACAGATGATGTATCACAAGCGTATCACAAAATCAATAGCATGGATATTTTAAAAAAAGAAGAAAATTTCAATTGTAAACATTGTAAAAAAAGACAGAAATAACTTTTCTTCAGAAAAAAAAGAAAGAAATCGTTAAATTTAAATTAAGTTAAAAGTCAAATTTAATGTGCAACTACAAACTACCGAATGTAACTTGAAAACATGGTACAAAAATAAAGAATGTGATTAGCTCATTCACAATTTCAATACCTATTTATAGATTGACTGCTATTTTTAGATTGCCTGCTATTTATAGATTGACTCATATTTTCAGGAGAGTGAGTATTATCTCAAAAAAATCTCGAGATATCCACCTCCAAAACGACCAGCTTTAATACCGTTCCATCTCGGACCAAAGAAGATGAAATACGGACCAAAGACACGCAATAAAAGATACAAGAATTGAATGAAAATCACTCTTTACAAAAGACGCAATAAGAATAACCGATATAACAATTGTACATAATACTTCATTCTAACAAAGGTGGCAACATTATTTCAAATCGAATTTTCTTATAGTCATAAGATTCAACACTTCTTTGGAAAAAGTGTAACAAAAACGAAAACTTAGCTCTAGAAAATGAGGATAATTTTAACAAACCAGTTTTCATTAATTTTATTGTGACTTGTCAATATTTGAAACTTTTCGTAATAAAACAACCAAATTTAATTATGGCCCCTTTTGTCATATATTGATTCCTGACTTCGGCCTGGTAAAATTGATAAGGAGTCTACTTTACATATATGACGGACATACATACAGGTGTATAAAAAATAGTGTGCGACTGTAAAAAACAGACAAAAGTTACCTATTTTTGTAAATCTCTGTCAAACCACGGACTTTAATTGTCTATTAAAGTAATTATAATAACAATGAATTATTTAACATTCCAGTTCAGTTATAAGTGTTCCTTTGCCAAAAGAATATATAGAGGATATTTGTTTAGTTCAGTGTAAGATCGGAATAATATTTCACCGAGTGAGCACCAAAAGGTATATTTCACGAGTGGCGCAGCCACGAGTGAAATATGAATTTTTGGTGTTCACAAGGTGAACTATATTTCGATCTTACACTAAACTTAACAAATTTTCTTTTTATTATATGCAAAGAAACGTTTTAAAAACATTTAACCTACTATACTGAATGAAAAGCGCCGCAAATAAAATAACATTAACGTTACGTCATTTTACGACCGTACATGTCATTAAGTTGGTTTCCCAGTACTGTGCACGCTGGTATTTCACTGATGAAACAACGTAAGGGGCTTGAATTCAAAACCGTGAAATTATCAAAGTGGTAATTTCACTGTTTCAAACAGTGAAATTACCATTTTTATATCACTGATATATTTCTATAAACCACCGAAAAGCATGTTATAAAAAATCCATAAATGAATAACAAAGATATGGCTAATTGTAGCAAAATCACTTATCCAATTGTTTTTTGGGGGACTGATTTTTTTGTTTATTGGGTTTTTTTCCTTCCCGCGAAACCCCCCAAAGCAAAAAATTTCAAAAATTAAACCCAATTTAAAAAATGGCCCGGAGACGGGGACCCAAAAAAAAAATTTAAGAAAAAAACCCAATTTGAAAAATTTAAACCCAAAGGGGGCCAGACTGTCCTGAATCGCCCCCCGAAACAACTGTTTTAAAGGTTTTTGGGAAATATTTTTTAAAAAATTAAAACCCCCCTTTTAAAGGGCAAGCCCAAACTAAACCCTTCAACTTGCCCTTTTTGATAAAGTTTCCGACACCACTGTTTTTTTGGGTTCCGTTGTTTTTATGTTCATGAAAAAAATTTGGAAACCCCTTTAAATAAATCCCCAAGTGCATTTTTTACTTTTTCATCTGGAAATTTTGGGGGCCATGAAAAACTCACGCTACTAGGTTGTTTCCATTTTCAGCTCTATCGGCCCCTAAAAGGGACCAATGAAATTAATATGAGCGAACCTGATAAACATCCCTTTAAAATGCTATAGAGTAAGTTAAATAATCATTAAACCATCAATTAGTTAAGTAGTTGTTTAAAGGTTTTTTATATTTTTTACCTTTAAACGGGCCCTAAAGGGGGGGCCCAAACAAAATTTTAGTTGATAAAAAACTATTTTTACGAATGCTTTCAACCCAAAGTTTTTGGGGTATCCCCTCCCAAATTTGTTCCCGTAAAAAAAATGTTTTAAAAAGGGTTTACCCCATTTTTTTGCTTAAAATTTCCCCTTTAAAAAAGGAAACCCCAAACCCAAAATTAAAATGACAAATGTGTTTAAAGATTACCTAAAAATCCACAACAAAATTTGATGATCGTCAAAAAAATTTTTAACATTTAATTTAAAAAATCTTTTTTCTTAAAAAAAAAAATGTTTGTCCAAAATTTCCAACCCCAAACTTTGCAGGGACTGTTCCCCTTTGGTTTTGAAGGGCCCAAAAGTTTTCCAAAAAACATTTTGATTCTATGCAGAAAAAATAAATCAAAAAGGCTTAGATCTTAGATATTTTGCACAAGGCATTGTATTGAGGACCTCTACCAAGATTGTTCAAATTACAGCCCTTGGGTCAATATCGGCCCCGTCCCAGGGGTAATGTGTTTTCGTCATAGGTATATACATGTAGTAAAAATTTGAAAAAATATATTTCTTCAAAACTACAAGGGCTAGAGCTTAGATAATAGCATGAAACATTGTCTAGTGTGTTAAGATTATTCAAATTATAGATTTATTGCAAAATTGGCCCTTCCCCAGGCGTTTGAATTTCTTCGAGTCCAAAGTTATATAGTGAAAGGGATGGAATGTCACTCTTTCATACATCTGTACAATCAAGTTAGCAATTTTTTCTTTAAAAAAAAAAACAGATTCAATAACTCGAGTTTGTCTAAAGGTCATGACGTTTATCAAGAGAGGATTTTGCTTTTCAGAAATACTTATAAACAAGGTTTGAGGTTAAGATCTCTAGCAAGCTTTGCAGGGATATTAATGAAATGAGCCGCGTCACGACAAAACCAACATAGTGGGTTTGCGACCAGCATAATTCCAGACCAGCCTGCGCATCAGCGCAGTCTGATCAGGATCCATGCTGTTCGCTTACAAACCCTATAACTACTAGAGAAACTGATAGCGAACAGCATGGATCCTGATCAGACTGCGCGGATGCGCAGGCTGGTCTGGATCCATGCTGGTCGCAAACGCACTATGTTGGTTTTGTCGTGACACGGCTCAAATGATTTTAGCACATAATAATGACATTATGATACACACCATGTATGTAATGGTGATTTTATAGCGTAAATGTTTTTTTATGTTTTCAAGATATAGGTAATGCTTAATTGAAAAGATTTTAAAAATATTTTAGAAATTTAACTGTAACAGTATTTCAAAGTTAAATACAATAATATTATACAGTAAATACCTAAATTTTCATCAATTTTATTTTGCTTCTATTTAGCCTTGTATTAATGCGGTGGCATATTATTTTTTCACAAATACAATCTTGTTAAGAGACTAATCAATTCAATATGAGCAAATTTGATAAAAGTCTTCCTAAGAATGCTACAGACAAAGTTTGGTGATCATGCATCATTTAGTTCAGTAGTTGAAGATTTTTCAAGGTTTTCTAGAGGCCCCTAAAAGAGACCAATCAAATTACTTTGAATAAAAATGATAAGAGTCCATCTCAGAAAGCTACAGAGCATCCATCAATTAGGGCAGCAGAAGATGTTTAAATGTTTTTTTGTTTTTTTTTAGCTTTAGCGGCCCCTAAAACGGCCCAATTAAATTTGATTGAATTAGTTCAGTAGAAGATGTTTAAAGGTTTTTTTCTCTATTTTTAGTTTTAGAAGCCCCTAAAACTACAATCAAATTAATATGAGCAAATTTGATAAAAGACTACCAAAGAATGATTCAAACAAAGTTTGGTGATCATCCATCAATTAGTTCTGTAGAAGAAGATATTTTTAGGTTTTTCAATTTTTAGCTCTGTTTACCCCTAAAAGGGGCCAATTGAAATGGTATGAGCAAATTTAAGTGTGACTGTCACAAGGATGCTATAATCCAAATTTTTGAAGTTAATCGGCCCGGAAAAGTGTTAGAAGAAGAAGATTTTAATGTTTGGCGCATGACGACGGGCATTCCCCCCATGTTGCACAAGAATACTAATAACTCACCCCTTGAACCTTCATAATGTGGGAAACCGTTACGAGTTCAACCTACTCCGTCTAAAACGGGCAATGGTCACTGGACACTTTTTAGTTTATCTATTTTAGCCTTTTTTTTCCTAGAGAAAATTTTATTAACACTTTTTTATTCTTTTTTAGCCTCGCTTAAAATTGTTAATTTACACTTTTAGTTTATTTATTTAAGCTTTGCTTTGAAATTTCATTTACACCTTTCACTTTTGCTTAGAGAAAATTCTATTTATACTTTTAGTTTATCTATCTTAGCTTTGCTTATAGCCTTTGCTTAGAGAAAATTTTATTTACTCTTTTAGCTTATCTATTTTAGCTTTGCTTATCTTCATGATGAATTATTTATGTTTACATGTTTATAATGACTTTAAATTCAAAGGCAATAAGATCGGCAACCTTTTCACGACAACTTTACACTTTCCATCTTTAAAGTGGATGGGTCTACAATGGGCACATCTTCCACATGTTTTCCAAATATTCATAAAAACAATATAATGTATCGTTTAAATAAAATGTTGCTTGAAAAAAAAGTTGATAAATTTTGTAAATGTTTTAAAATGAACTTTTCTATGATACAATTTCAAACATATAACCAACTGTCATATAAATACATGTGCATATGTAATATCGGATCATGTATCTCATATATTATTCTTTCATGATTTGTTGTTATGTCTAATATTAAACACGTCAACATAGTTAATTATTGTATTACAGACCTTCCATTAAATTATCACAGATCGAGCTATATTTAAATGCAATATAAGCCTCTACTATTACAGACCAATTCACTTTAAAACAGCTCTCCACACAAACATCTCAAACTGTAACAGACAATACTAATAAAATACTAATAAAATTATGAGTTGCTATGACGACTAGGATTCTGTGCGCGAGTTGATGTAACAAGGGGTAGAGAACCTACTGACAGCCAGGTCAGATATTGCCGAGTATGTGGCCGCCACCCCAGCAATAAGTCCAAGTGCAATAATCTCTATACAAAGCACACGAACATGCAGAGGCACACTTCTGAAATAAGAACAGAAGGTTCATGATATAAGCAATGTACAATGTCCACTGAGTTTAATTAAACAAAATATATATTTGATTAATTTTAAGATAAAAAGCAATAATGTTAGAGATAAACACTTATATTTTATAATGTAAATGTTTTTTTGTATAGTCCGTGAGTACTAGAATATGTAAGTCAAGCAGGATGCAAAGACATTTCAAAGCTGCTCGCCTTCAGCACTGTTATCTTTAGATCATCTTATTTAAATAAATAATATGTGTTTAATATGTGAATTAAAATATCATCACAATCTAGGTGATCATTTGAATGCATTAGGCAAAATAAGACGTACTTTGCTATTTTATCACTTATAATACAATAAGACAATTTGTTGACAATTATTGTGAATGATTTAATAAATACCTTGGACTTGGCTAAATGATCTATTTTTTACACTCTGCAATGCATACTCATTAAACAATAATTGTGTTCAAATAAACTAAGAACACTTAATCTGGAGACGCGCTGCATTAAAGTATAACTCGCGTTTACTAATGCCAATGGCATGAAATGGCATAAGAACAAAACATTATGATAAAAAAAAAAATATTACATTTTATCCCATCTTTCTGAATTCGATGGTTTTGCTGCTGCTAATTTCAAAAAGAAAATAGTTGGACAAATGTACGCAAGTAAAGTTATTGTTGATCCGCCGACTAAAGCAAGGATAGATGAGAAATGGGGCACAGACTCGGCAACAAACAATGCAAAGCCCATCACAAATGTTCTGCATACAGCTCGTTTAATTGTGAAAACTGAAAAAAAGAGTAAATGAATGTTAAAGATATAAAGATAACTTTTATGGGTAGACTGAAAACCTTTCAATAATTCAATCGACAAGTCTCTTTCTTTTATCTATGACGATAATTATAATTATGTATCTTTAGGAATTATGAAAATTGAAAAGTGGTCCAATGTTACTAAAACACCACACCTTTTTTATTTGTCCACAACAGTTGTTTTTCCCTGTCTAATCTAGAGCTTATTTGACAGCTATCAGGTATATGCTTTAATTTGAAATCTAGTTCAAGAAATTAACTCCAAAATGTTATTTGTAGATTGCGCAATAATCTATCTTCAGCTAATTCCTGATTATATAATATATTGTTAATACTTTTTAATGCTTTGTCTGTATGTTTCATTTCTAAAAGATCTTACATTTATTTTCTATCCCAAGGATATTCTCCACTTCTTGACAAACTGGATTGGCTATTATGATTATTCCGAAGTAAAGATGCAACGTCATCAAGATGGCGGCAATGGTCCTCATTGGTCCACGTGACACCGTGTCAAGGACGTTTGGTGATATCATTTGCCCGTATGTAAGATACGATGCTATTGATGACGGCATATAGATTACCAGCAAAACTAAATACACAATGCCATGTTACAATACCATATATGTGTACTAGTAAAATAAATATGAAGTGCAACGTACATGCAAACAATATAACTTAAACTATAGAAAAAAATGGGAACAATTGTTTGCATATGTATCCATATAATAATACACAATACAATTACTAACATTCTTGACATTCGTTTTGCCTAAACTAGCTCTAGATAGCTTTACAGATTTTTTTTCTTTTCATAAAACTTTGAACGTGAAAAGTTTTAAACGGTATAAGCAGAGCATCCTATGGAGCCTGATTTACATATTTAATCAGAACTTTTCTCACACTTTGCTTCTTTTCGGAGAAGTAACCGCTGCAGAGAGGCTTACTTTATTGTGATCTAAGAACGACAACTGCTGATGAGCACGATAACTAACCCTGTCACACTCATATACAAGTACTTAAATGAATAGTTACCAATATAGCCTATCAAAGATGCTTTCCAGAAGTGTTTAGGCCTCTTCATGTCAGCCATTACTGTCGGAAACACACAATGTCCACCATAAGAGAATGCCATGGTGCCAAACGCCGTGAAGAATGACACAACGTCAACATTTGTGTGAGCCATATCTGTGAAATATTGCCTGTCTTTGAGAATATTCGAGAAAACAAGTAAACTTGCTGTAAGAGTTGCAATTGTAGCTGCCAGCGCTGTTCCCCTAATGAAATAGAAATCTCTAATTTAAGATTTTAAAGGGACTCCGCTCAGGTACTGTTATATGACAGGATTGAAAATATTTTCTTTCGAGATTCGTAGGTAATTTGATGTAAGCACTAGGTCTGGATTAAAAAGGTCAGATCATTGGCTTTCTCGTTTATTTAAAGAATAATTATTTTTACTGATCAATTCAATTTTGATTGTACATGTATTTCTTTATTATTATCTTTAGCATATCTTTCCTGTTTTTAGTGACCGAGTCGATCTACGAAGTAAGTTTATTGAATTTTTTATGTTTTGAGGCTTCTGGACACAAGTGGGGCTCCTTTAACTTATTGTACCTAACTACATCTTATACTTTGTGACGAATTTGTCCTAAACAGAGTGATTATTCAAATACTTATTCTTGCTTATATTATTAATGTGTCTCTAGTACACAAACCAAAAACGAGTGTGTGAAAAACAATTTGTTTTCATTTCAATTCATTTGAATTTGTTACGAATTTGTACTCCGCTACATTGCAGTTATTGTTTGGCAAAGGGTAATAAAGAATATGAAAGAAAGAAATAATTTCAACTGTATGCATTTTCTGACTATGTGAAAAGATTACGTGAGTTTGTTTTCTATGGTGGCTGATTTGGTACATTGCGCGTTGCGTTGTCGATAGCGACAACGCAACCTTTATCGTTATCGCCTTTTCGTCTTGTCGCTAGCGACAACACGACAAAGCGCCAAACGGCGCGTTGTCGCCTTGCCTGTCTCTAGCGAAGCACGTCAAACGGCGCGTTGTCGTGCGGTGCCTTGCCAATCAATCCTTCGATTTGAACCGAGCGACAATGTGACATCGCGACAACACGCCGCACGACAACGCGCCGTTTGGCGTACATCGTTAGCGACAGGACGACAAGACGAAAGTCCGAAAACGCGCCATTTGGCGCTTTGCTGCCAACACGACGCACAAAAGCGTTCCAAATAAGCCACCATAGTTTTATGTTTGGCGGCGTTTTATCTATATACTTAGGAACTAAAAACGTACCAGGCTTACTTACCAAAAGTCCTTTGGAGTCCCGAACCACGTGACCGGAACCACGGATCCGGTTACTATGACTGCTAGTATACAGGTGGACATTGATGTATAGTCAGTTAACAAAGTATGTATATTTTCCGCTGCTAGAAGTATATATACAACCACGGTGCCGAAATTTGTGAAATTAATTGCAACACTAACAGCATACCTTTGAAAAGAATCAGGTTGAAAACTCAAATCGGGTTAAGAATAGCACAATAATACGATTTTTAATTTATTTCTGAGTAAATATCTCAAAAGGGTCTTTCTAACAGAATGGTCAAGAGTCGGGCCAATTTTACGAAAAGATGTCTCGGTTGAATCACGAGATTGGGGTTATTTACCGACCGTGATCTGGCATAGTACATCACCGTTGAAAAATCAAATTATAAGATAATGTGGTGTTTAATCGATCAAAAAATACTGAAACCTGTAATCCTGGCTACATTAAATTATCAGTTTTTACTTAAAAAGGTAACAATTTTATAGATTTGCTATGAAATTAGGAATTTTTCCTTCGTAAAAATCTATAGTAACTGCTCATATTTGAAAATAGGTCCGAGTTTCATAAGATTTACTTTTTAATTTATGCATTGTTCAATGAAAAAAATAAAAATTGATTTTACAGCGGATAGTAATATAATATTTCAGCATATTTGGTGTTTAATTTGGTGCATTTTCAAAATGGCGCAGTTTGTCGGCAAATATTCTGAACAAGCAATACAGTATATGTTTTTTCAACAGAATGATCATGGCTTTACATTAATTTCTGAAATATTTATCTTTTTCACAAGTTAAAGATTTTTGAAGAACATTATGTTGTTAGAATTTTTATTTTTGCTCTTGTATTTTAATTTTCGCCATCATTTGCATGTCTTTTTGTTTTTAAATGCCCTAGCTGAGCTATGTAAAAAAATACAAATTTTATGTTTTTAGGCTTTTGAACCTCAGCAGTGGTAACAAAACTCAAAGAAAAACTTCTGTTCAAGTTTATGCATAACACAATTTATTCTCATGTTTACTTATTGCTTGATATAACTAGACAGCGTACTTTCCGTATTTTCCGAACGCAGCTTCGCCAATGGCTGGGTACGGGTAACGTATATGACCATTTGGTGGAAGCAGTCCACGTTCCAACATCATCTGCCAGCAGCGAGATAAGAACGTGGACGTATAAAACGACAGAAGACAGAACAAAGCCAACAGTATTATTCCTACCCATCCTAAAATATACAGATTTTATTTCCTTCAAAATACATGTGGGAAGTCTGATGTAATAATTTCACGACTTTTTCATCATTTTCATTTAGATCAGCATGTTAATTATTAACTACAATTATTATATGATTATAATGAAATACAGAAAAATATTGATGGAACATACGTATTTTCATGTTTCGTATTTTTACTTTAAAAATTTATTTTTCACTGCAATGAAACATATTTCTGTATTTTCACTGGTGTCTTGCCGGACTACTTTCTTCTAAATTCAGCCAATACACAAAATTTGAGGGGAATCCTTTCAAATTGTAATGTCAATTGTTTTTAGAAAAATCTATGTAATAAACAGAAAATTCAAGAATATCCCCTAAATTTTATTTATAATAGTAATTAAATAATAATAGTCAGTAACGAATTTAATAATAACTGTTATCAATTAATTGCAACAGTTAATTAATAACAATACGTAATTAATAACAGTATTTAAAATTAATTAACTGAAAAATCTTCATTTTCTTGCTTTCTTGCCTCTTAATTAATGACATAGCTCCACGGTTTCCATTGTTGTTGTTGTTTTAAATAACTCATTTTTGACACCACACCATATAAAGAGATAATGTAACTTACCGGTGTTATCTACAGATTTTGGAAGAGCGAGAAATCCAGACCCCGCCATTATCCCGACTACAAAGACGCAAGTCTTCGGAACATTCAGTGTTCCATAACTTCCTTGAGACAGCAGCCTTTCATCCTAAATATTATAACAAATAAGTGAAATATTGATCAATAATTATAAGTACTCTGCGCATTCAAAATTTTAACACGCTGAATTCCTCAATTTTAGGGACTGTCCATTTCTATATTAATATCATTAAAATTTGTTGTTTTATATTTCTGTTAGTTTTAACACATGGTTTTGGTCTCGACGGTCGATCCACCTTACCGACTTTCCTAGATAAACAACCAGTAATTTTTATTTTCTCCGCAAGTGACCAACTACTAACCATACATACAAGTAATATCTGTATCCGCGATGACAGACTAAATGAACTCGACTTCCGAGAAATTAGATTACGGTTTTCCAGAAACTCGAACCTGCGACCTTTGAGTGACTAATCTGAAGCTCGCCTACTCAGCTAATTGTGCGGACCGTTCCATTATTTATTTTGGTAACATGACGACTATCTTAATTTTGTCAGATAATTATTATGTGGATTGCACGGGTTTGGTGGCAAAAGCTTCAGGTTTAAAGCGACTCCACTGTGGTCCAAAAACATAAAATTTGAAATTCTTATATATAGATCAACTAGGACCCTTAACTATGCAAAAGTAATAAATAATATACTAATACTCAAAATTGAATTAAAATTGATTTTTAAAAGGTCTAAACGCCTGTCATTTTTTTTTTGCACAATTAAAATTTATATATATTAAGAAAACAGAAACACGGAATGAGCATAAGTTATTGATCCAAAAAGAAAAATCGGAAACAAATGTCTAGTTCTGTCATGTCAGAAACCTCAATGGTAGGGTTATGAAAAATTTAAACACGTAGAAAAACAGCAGCAGCTGCTGCAGCAGTAGTAGCACATAGTCTCGGCCTAAAATCTCTCTTCAGATTCATATGTTTATGACAAAATAAAACATACCTGTATATTTCTGTCATCTACATCGTATTCTGAAAATGGGGAAAAAATACGTAAATTGTGGAAGATCAATCGCATCTTCTCGGTCTTGAATGAATGAATGAATAAATGAATGAATGAATGAATGAATGAATGAATGAATGAATGAATGAATGAATGAATGAATGAATGAATGAATGATTAATTAATTAATGAAACAGAAAATCGAAAAAAAAAACATTATTTATCGTTAACTTTTGGAAACTGCAATATGTAATTTCTGTATATATGTAAATCTATATGGATTAGATATAAAATTATTTACACTTTTTTTGTACAATTTAAAGGATGAATATCTATAATAACACTTATTTAACTATTCTGGAAAAAAAGGATAATCACACGAGAATATTGATTAGCTAAACCAGGCATCATATGTATAAGCATTTGAGCCGCGTCTCGACAAAACCAACATAGTGTGATTGCGACCAGCATGGATCCAGACCAGCCTGCGCATCCGCGATCCATGCTGTTTGCTATCAGTTTCGCTACTTGTAATAGGGTTTGTAAGCGAACAGCATGGATCCTGATCAGACTGCGCGGATGCGCAGGCTGTTCTGGATCCATGCTGGTCGCAAACCCATTATGTTGGTCTGTCGTGACGCGGCTCATTAAATGAATTAAAAACATGTAAATAAATAGAATGATCAAACCTTCATCATAATCCATGGTCTTAGTTTATCCAAAATTTGATTTACACTAACACACAGAGATACTTGAGCAAGAACATTTCGTATCATTAGTGAAATATTGGGTTAACTTCTATTAAATCATAATAAGGCGTTAACCAGTTAATGCACTTAGGTGACGAAATTTGTGAGTTTTGTTACAGAAAATATGTGGGCTTGATTAGCAACATTGTTTGTTTATTATATCAATAATCACATTTATTATTTAAATTGTGACAATAAATGCATTATCATTACAATCTCACTGTTATCCGAAATATATTTGCCTTTAAAGATAAAAAGACTTTATCAGTAATGTGAATAAACTGTCCCTATTGTTTTTCTGTTTATTTCTCCATTTATCACCCTTTTTGGGGACCTAAACATGAGCTTTAAGACTCCCCTTTAGGGACCTAGACATGGTGTCAAGTTACACGAGGCCCCGTGTTCACTAACATTTAAGGATCAAGATCAGGATCAAAATTAAAAACTCAAATATACTAAGTTTATTGTTTATCCCCACATAATTATTAAACTTAAGATTTGACTTAAATAGCAAGTTTATGAAATTGAAATAGATTTATTTGTTATTTTTTGTAACATTTGGGCATTTTACAGTTGACCCAAATACTGTTCTTAATCCTAAAACTGATCATTATTTTGATTCGGTTATTTTTGTAACTGTTTTATTATTCGTCGATTTTGTCCCAACATATTTTTGTTTCTTTGAAAATCAGCATTTATTTTACCTTTCTGAATATGTACAATTTGATTCTAGAAATTTCATTATTATTAGATTTCATATAATGCAAACATAAACAATTATGATAAAACCGCATTATTTTAACCAGGATTGAAAAAGAAGTCAGAGACTTTTGTAGTTTTATTTCCTGATCTTTTCTTAGTGAACACGGGACAAGAAGACTATTTCCTGAGTGTCGTAACTATATATTGCATTGGTGAGGATTGTAGCCGTCTCAAAAGAAATTGTTCAGGAAGCGTAAAAATCAACAAACAAAATATACGTCCATGATTGTTAAAAGTACCACGTCTTCATACAAATACGTAATCAAAACTTAGAAAAATCAAACTCTAGAAAAATATATGTTAGATATGTATGAGGTAGCAACAGATTTAATCATGAATCCTCACCATGATCTACACTGTTCGCTAATCAGTCAATACTTAACTTAAAACAATGAGTGGTTTTGTCAAGCAAAGTTTTGATACTTGCATGGTCGAAATGTTTGGCATGACAATCACCGCCGCCCTCACCCTGCCTTTCCCTAACTTGTTTTCTTCAATAATTCTTTGTTCAAAATGGCATCTAGATCTATAATAATAGTGTTGGTCTAAAATTCTTAAAACGGGAAAATAACATTTTTTTTGTAGTTTTTTGTTGATGTTTTGTTCTTTTTGTTTATTGGTGGATTTTAACCGCCAATTTTAACACATGTTTTGGTTATATTTCGGCGGTTGTTCCACGTATCCGGCTTTCCGAGATAACTTGCCAGTAATTACTAATTTCTACCTAAATGGACGATTACAAATATTATATGATTTCTGAATAAATGGTGAGAGACATTTGACTATTGGATCAGACCTGGGTAATGTCCGAAATCATTTGTCATGGAGAAATCTGGACTAGCCCGAGACTCGAACTTGAGCGTTTCCTACATTACAATCCGACGTTCTCTTTATTGAGCTTTGTTAAAGAAACTTCACAAAAAGCCTAGAAACGTAAAATTTGAAAATCTTGAAAATATTAAGTATTTTGCACAATAACACTGGTAAGTCTGTAAAAAGGGGATGACGGAATGACTTGAAAATTTGCAGAAACGTTATTGGTCCAGACCGTTATTTATTTGTACACCAATCTCGTGGAATGGCACGTCAAAATTACTCAGTGGAGTACATTTCCGCGTGACGTGACTATTAAATTGGACATAGTTTTAAGTGTTTTATTTTAAAAATATACATAAAATAATACAAATATAAATTTCTAATTAATATTTTTTAAGATAAATGCATCAATATGTATAGTTCTTGCCCTTTATGGGCTTAAGTATTTACGCAAATTTTATCGCAACTATATGATTGCGAAATTAAAAAAAGAATTCATAAAAAATGAAAATCAGTATCTCTTTCACCGGAAGACTAAATAGGTTTGATTATATGTAATTACGCCTCTGCGATCTCGTCCCTTTCGTCTGGGTGACCGTCTGGGTGACCGTCCATGTGTCCGGGTTTACGACTTTCAGTACACTGTCCCTCACAACACACAATGTCCCTGGCTGTCTTATTGCACATAACACATGGTACAAACGCGCACACACAGTACCACATACAGCACACACCAAGTAGTCTGTAAATTCCTTTATCCCAAGGGTAATACCATCGCGGATCCGGTCCACTTTTCCAGCCGTGGATACAACAGCAAAATGCTTGCGCATGCGTATCACTGTCTACATAAGAAACGTCATCATCATTTGACGTAGCTTTTGTGTTCGTATTATGTGTTCTGTCTTCATTCGGTTGTCGTTTTATGACGTCATCTGGATCCATTTCGTTTTATAAATGATGTATTACTACGCTCTGAAAGAATAAATAAATAGATTTTAGAAACACCTCAATTTTATTTGTAAAGAACATTTCAGACACTTTCTCAAACGAAATCAAAGAATATTGTAACTGAAAACCAAAATCAGTCATTAATATTATGAATACCTGGTTCATGCGCAGACAGAATTAAGTACATCTTATTTGGAAATATTCGTTAGACTGCCATGTACTAATTATTTCATTTTTTTATCACGAAAATTCACCTTGTAAAAATCACAAACTTCAATTATCCCAGCCGAATAAATAACCAAGAATAATACATCTTTCGGAATACCTTTATAATGTATTTAAACATTAGTTTTCATTTAGGTGCCTAAAATAAAGTCTTATGAAACCGCCAAGTATTATGTTCAGCAATATTAATATGTATATGAAATCCTAAGAGAGCAAGACAAAAATGTACACCCATGTTATATGAGCAGACGTTCTACTGTTGGCTATTCGAGTTTGTCCTGATTTTGATCGAAAGCCATAATTCACATTAAGGGGAGCGGTGGCCTAGTGGTTAAGGTGTCTGCCTTTCAATCCAGAGATCATGGGCTCGAGCCCTACTCGGGTTTCAATCATGTTTCTCCATATGACACCAGTACTGGTTGGTTCCAGGAAGCGGACTCGAAAGTGATTAATGTAAGTTGCAAGAACTTGTTTCACATTCGAGCTTAAATAAATATGTTTAAACCAATTCACATAAACAATTGACAGTTTCGTATTCAACGCCGGGCAAGACCATTCCATAATTTCAGCGCTCAGCAGGGTAACTTTAAAAGGGTACATAAATGAAATAATGGATCAGAAGAAAGAAATTGTAATGGAAGTAATCAAAGAATGTCCATCATCTAACTTAATGAACTCGACCTCCAGATTCGCAGCAGACTTCCAGATATTCGATCTCAGCAGATTTGTTAAACTTAGCTTTAAATATAGGTGCATAATTATGCCTCAGAAATCCATTTTGTTTGAATTGTTTAGAAATATCTGGGACAGAAGATACCAGAAAATATCAAACATATGTTTAATAATGTTTTAATAAAGGATTTAAGACGTGTTAACTGAAGAAAGTATAGGGATGAACGTGAAGTAATGTACATAAAGGTAGCAATTAAAATGTAAACAAATGACTATTTTTGGCTTTCATACAAAATACTAATTCGATACAATTATACCAAATGCCAACTCAGCAAGGAAAGCAAAAGATTGTTCAACAACTGTATATTTTTTGAAACAGTAACCAGATAACCAATAATCAGACGGTAACAATTAAGATACTAAAATTTTAAAGTTTTTGAGAAATAAAAATTACAGTCTTTCTAAAGCATAATATATAGACCTTTAAACTAGTTACTCTACTATAGTAACGATTCTAACAGAAGTTATTGGTTGTGATTTAAATAAAGAAAAATAGCTATCAATAAAAAACAATTTATCAATTGATTTACTTTCAATACATATATACAATTAGATCTATAAATTACCCGTATAACATAATCCTATAATCGATTATCAATACATTTATGTATTTACATTTTATATAATATATATGAATAATGTGAAAACAGTTTCCATTTTATATTCAATAACTGTATCATTCCGTGTTGTCATTTTGCAACAGGGAAGTAATTTGTAATCAAATATTTCAAGATGATGTATACAGTAGTTTAAAAAAAATAAGGCAATTAAACTTCTAATTATAAAAGTGTATTTTCCATCGTTTAGTCATGTTGAAGAATTAACATTTACCAGTGAAACGTCCAGAAATTGTGCAAAGAAAAATAAATAAAAAGTTCTAGCTTTTACATAAATAGTTAAACCAAAATTATACAATACATGTATATATATACATAAGCAATACATGTACGTACATGTGCCTATTATACAAGCATGCAGCTCTAGTTCAAAAGTATATTTTGATACGACAAGCTAAAAGAAATATTTTCAGTGATACGTGGTCTCTTCAAATGAACTTAATTCATGCATTATAAACTATTTCAATTTTAGCTTAAGGTGTATCATTTTCTGAGTTGTTTACATTGTTACTAAGGCAACGTTCCAGTTAAAAAAGAAAATTATAAGTAAGAGAATCATGTCTACCTTTGACCCAGTCAGTAACATATCGATTCCTTTATGTAGCTTATAATATCCATGATTAAAAATATGAATTTTATCCACGAACATCAAAAATTGGTATTCAATAGTGTAAACAAATATAGACGAAAACAATATAAATTATATTCAATAAAATCTTATTTAATTAGTCTGTATCAGACAAGCGTTTGGAAAAATAAAATTCACTGAGAATCAAGCGTTTTCTGACACAGATGGAAAACATGGTTGACTCGTGGAGAAAAATTTCGCAATCTATCAGCGAATCAACGTTTACATCTTTAAAAGAGCTTAAATTTGATAAACCAACCCCTGTTCAGGCAGCATGTATTCCACTCTTACTTTCTTACAAGGATGTGGCAGCAGAGGCTGTCACTGGAAGCGGGAAAACGTTGGCTTTTGTAATCCCAATATTCGAGTTGTTAAAAAAACGTGAAACTGCACTGAAAAAGCATGAAGTTGGTGCGTTGATTGTGAGTCCTACGCGTGATCTTGCTCAGCAGATTTACGAAGTTGTGTGCTGTTTTGGTAAACAAGTTCCTAATTTGACTACATCTCTAGTGATTGGAGGGAAAATAACACAAGATAATGAGAGTGTTGGTGAGTTAAAGTTGATACTCAAAAAGTTTTGTTCTCTCAGTTGAAAAGTTAACATAGTAATACGCAATACTAATATTGAATTAGGCAAATCCTATGAACGGGGAAGTCGGTTAAAAAATCGTTCATTTCTCCGTTTTAAATGTGTCACTCGGTATTTCATGCACCACTTCCGTTTACACTCGGAACATTCGAGTCTCGACGATTATTATAAATCCAAAAAGTTGCGTTTGTCTGTTATCACAATACCTCGCCTATTATAATTGAGTTACATTGAAAATGACGGCCCATGACTAGAACTGACATTGAAAATTTCATTGATAGGTATATAATTTTATATATTTTTTAATTGTTTTTTTTGTTTGATTTCCTTTTAAATATACACATATAGTCTATAGCCGGGCAAGTCAAAGGCCGGGTCTGCAAAGCTGTATGATCTTTGTTATCAGGGATCTATGTGCCAAATACGGCTAGCCAGTAAATTAAAGTAAGCCTACAAGGACAGAAGCAAGTTCTTGGTTAAAATCCGCATTTAAAGACATAAAATAGCATATGCATGTTTGAAAATTCACATAATTTTGAAAAGTGCCATACAGCTACTGCTAGACAATACAGTGTGTCCTGGCTAGCCGTACATGACTCATGTACGGCTACAACTTTTGGCTAGCCATACTGGGCCCCAGCTACAGCTATTCACTTCTTAACATATAGTGATGTCAGTGTCTGTAAAATAGCTTTAACCCTTATCATGCTGTTCGCGTATATTGACGCGAAGGTATTCCCTTCCTTTCAGTGCTGTTCGCGTATATTGACGTTTTACCTAGTGACCTTAGATCGAGAACGAGGTCGGGGATTTCCGATGACGTGGTAGAAAATGCGTACAATCATTGGATAATAGTGTTGTCAGTGCTTGTAAAAATACCAATACGTCATAAAAATACTAAATTTAGAATGACATTCTACCAAAAATAAAAACAGTACCTCTCGGCCTAAACGAGAACTTATCAAAATGGCGTCCGGTAATGACAGCGACCTGGACAATAATTTTTATGCGCGTTGGGACCCATATTCATCCGGGGAAAGCGACTTTGAGGGCTTCGATATCGATGACATACCCCCCGATGTACCTTCTAGACCATCGTTTAGGATCGATCAGAGCATAAATGACCGAGAAAATGCTCAGGATATC
The DNA here is from genome assembly GCF_026571515.1 of Ruditapes philippinarum. Lineage (NCBI taxonomy): Eukaryota > Metazoa > Mollusca > Bivalvia > Venerida > Veneridae > Ruditapes > Ruditapes philippinarum. Next base: position 34,974 of record NW_026865921.1, read on the forward strand.
CAGTTCGGATGGAGTCGAGAAGATTCTCCACCCACTATTGCTCCTTTTACAGGTTATTTTTGAAATGACTTCGTCTTCATATCATGCTAAAATTTCTTTTGAATAAAATATAATCTATGTGTATATATATATACCAGTATACGTCTATTTCAGAAAGGAATGTTTCTGCAAAGTAACTGCACTCTCACACATGTATATACTAATTTGCTTGTACATTTAGATTTCTAATTGTACATGTAAGTTTTAGCGCAACTTTTGACAACTAGATGATAACATGTATAGTAAATAATTGAATGAATAAAAACCAGAAATTGTGTTTATTTGCCAATCATAAAAATACATGTAAATTGTATAGTTATGAACTTGAATGTTTTTATTTTTTATCATTTCAGGCACACCAGGATTGACAGTGGAGCTACCAGATGATTGTACGGAGCTCGACTTCTGTGCTTTATTGTTCGATGATGATATGTGGGACATTTTAGTCACAGAGACAAATCGATATGCACAGAATCGGATAAATACCAGTAGTCTAAGACCTTTTTCTAGGCTGAGAAATTGGACTGGCATTTAAGTGGATGAAATGAAAATTTTTATCGCCCTGACATTGGCCATGGGTTTAGTTAGAAAACCTGATATAGTTGATTTCTTTACAAAATGACGAAAGCTATGAAACTCCATTTTTTGGCTAAATGATGTCTAGAGATAGATTTATGATCATTGTTAGTAGACCGTGAATGCTGAAAACCAGAATAATGACAGGTTATACAAAATTAGACCATTTGCAAACATGCTCCGCAACAATTTTTATGCCCCCGCCATGTAATGGCCGGGGCATATAGTGTTACCCTGTTCCGTCCTTCCGTCATTCCGTCCTTCCGTCATTCCGTCCTTCCGTCATTCTGTCATTCCGTCATCATCAGTTTCCGTTCATTATCTTAGTAACGGTTGCACATATTCAACTCAAATTTGACATATGGATATGTCATGAGAAAATACAGGTCAAGTTCGAATTTGGTCATGGTTCGATGATTTTTGGCAGAGTTATGCCCCTTTTACTTTGAAAATAATATGAAATTTTCAGTTTCCGTTCATTATCTCCCCAACGGTACAACACATTCAACTCAAATTTGACATATGGATATGTCATGAGAAAATACAGGTCAAGTTTGAATTTGGTCATGGTTCGATGATTTTTGGTAGAGTTATGCCCCTTTTACTTTGAAAATAATATGAAATTTTCAGTTTCCGTTCATTATCTCCCCAACGGTACAACTAATTCAACTCAAATTTTACATATGGATATGTCATGAGAAAATACAGGTCAAGTTCGAATTTTGTCATGGTTCGATGATTTTTGGCAGAGTTATGCCCCTTTTACTTTGAAAATAATATGAAATTTTGAGTTTCCGTTCATTATCTCCACAACGGTTCAACACATTTAACTCAAATTTGACATATGGATATGTCATTAGAAAATACAGGTCAAGTTCGAATTTTGTCATGGTTCGATGATTTTTGGCAGAGTTATGCCCCTTTTACTTTGAAAATAATATGAAATTTTCGGTTTCCGTTCATTATCTCCCCAACGGTACAACATTTTCAACTCAAATTTGACATATGGATATGTTTTTGGAATGCCCAGGCCCAGTTCGAATTTGTTCTTTCTTCAATGATTTTTGGCAGAGTAATGCCCCTTTCACTTTGAAATTAATATGAAATTTACAGTTTCTGTTCATTATCTACCCAGCAGTGTTACATATTCAACTCAAATTTGACATATGGATATGTCAAAGGAATGGGCAGGTCAAGTTGGAATTTGGTCATGGTTCGATGATTTTTTTGGCAGAGTTATGTCCCTTTCACTTTGAAAATAATATAGATACATCTTAGGAATAAGCAGTTTAAGTTTGAATTTGGTCGTGGTTCAATGATTTTGGACAAACTTATCTTTCTTGAATATTGGAAAAATTTTGAACTTTCAGTTTCAGCACTCATACTTTTGTGGAAATGTATGTAGCCATTATTTTGGCTACAAATATGAAATATGCTATTTTCAAAAGGTTAAGACTGAATAATTTCAGTGCCTTGAACATTGTATGGAAATGGTTTGTGTTAACATTGAAAAGTTTTAAGGGCTTTGAACTTTAAATGAAAACAATAATTTGTGCAAACAAATTTGGAACTAAATATTATAACATCTGAAATTTTGGCTGCATGCGGGGGCATCCGTGGCATGATGACACATTTCTAGTCTGAAATATAGTCCCGAGGAAAAGATAGCGTTTGATGAGGGGACCTGTCCTTTCAAGGGAAAAATTTTATTCCGCGTATACAACCCTTCTAAGCCAAATAAGTTTGGCATAAAACTGTATCAATGCTGTGAAAGTTCCAGTGGGTATATACTCAGTTTTGATATATATGACGGTACGCCTGGCTGTGCAATGTATGCAGAACTGGTTGATGCTAACCCTGATCTTACACAAACTACCAAAGTCGTTGTTGGACTTTTGGCTCGGAGTGGTCTTTTGGACAAAGGCCACAAGGTCTATCTAGATAACTACTATAATTCGCCAGAGCTTGCATCGGAACTCGATGCCCATGATACATATATGTGTGGGACTGTACGTTCTAATAGGAAAAATATGCCAAAAGTATTTCCTCAAATAAAATTGAGGCCAGGTGAATCAGTCTTTAGGAGATGTGGTAATATTTTAGTAATCAAATTCCATGAAAAGAGAGATGTACATATGATAAGTACCATCCATGAAGCTACTTACACTGTTTTGGACAAACGTAGACATGGTGATGATCTTGTCAAGCCGACGTCAGTGGTCGATTACTGTCAGAACATGGGAGGTATAGACTTATCAGATCAACTCTTACAATACTATGAAGCTTTGAGGAGAACAGTAAAATGGTGGAAGAAATTATTCTTCCATATGCTAAACATGCTTGTTTTGAATTCCTACAAACTTTTTCTGAAATATGGGAATCGTAATGGAGCAACAAGGCGTTCACATCAACAGTTTCGATCCAAATTAGTTCGAGCTCTCATTCAGTCAGCAGAGAATGCACCTAGACCTAAAGAATCCATTGGTAGGAAGCTTGCTGAACCATTAGACAGGTTACTGGGAACCCATCACTTGCCAATATACATACCAGCCAAGATAGGAGCCAAAAGAAAACACCCTCAGAGAGACTGTGTAGCTTGCAACCAGAGTGCGAAAAAACGTGACGGACACAAAAGACAGCAAAGTATATACATGTGTGAGAAATGCAATGTTGTTCTGTGTATTCCTGACTGCTTTAGGATTTATCATTCCTATAAAGATTATAAAAGAATCCTACAGAATAATAGTAATGATGCAAGTTCTGTTAGTGATGATGACTAAATACATGCGACTGTTTCAGGGTGACTGTCGGTAACTGCTTACCTGTAACTGTTGTATCCATGGTAACTGATATAATCTGTGGTTGATGATATGCCAAAAGAGATAAAAAACAAACTGGGTGCTCTTTAGAATTTATATTATTGATTCACTATCATAGTTTTCCATTTTACAAATCCAATTTGACATATTTCATATAACATAAATACAAGAATGGACGGCAATTTATTGAACATTACTTGCATATATAATAGGTTCTAATCCACAGGTAGATATTTATAAATGCCAGTTTTATGAAATATTTCTCTTCCAGGGATTTCTTTTTTATCAATTTGTTGTAACAAAATCCAAAAGGAAGTGTTTCATGCTATTGAAACACCTTTATATTACATTTTCAATGTTTTTTATCTTTACCTGTAATTATCACCTGTAATTTTACCTGTGAAGTAAACAAATACATTTTTTTACCGGACCATAATTTTCCTTGTTCAATGTACATACACCTAGATATAAGTTTATTGAATATATCTTCAAAAATGAGTGATCTATGACATATCAAGTATGATTGGTGTGTTCTTAGAATTTAGACAATGGAAACTCAGCATCTGTGCATATTGCATATAATTACATAGGCAGCATGAGAAGGGTTAAACTTGTAGCATGGTCGCATGTTTATTAAAGTCTAAAGATCTGGGGCATACTACACTTACAGTGCAGTTATCTCAATACTCAATAGGTAGAGTGTTAGACTGTTAATGGGGCGATTCGGGTTCGATTCCCGGACGGCGCAGGTCACTTTTGTTGTGATTGTGAATGGTCATTTGCACTGTATTTTGCCCTTGCATACATGTACAGAAGTAATCAGTTCCTTGTGAAAGTGAAGGAAACTAGTACTGGTAAACTGTTTAACAGCCTGCCCAGGAACAATGCGGTGACTGAACTGTGCTCTAGTAAATTCAGTGTGGCCTACTGCTGTGATCCGAAGTGAAAACTACAAACACCACCACACTTACACTACAGTGCAAACCAGCTCAGGTTCTACATTCCAGTTATGTTTTGAATGCTATTGTGAATTATTAGAGAATTAAAAAATACAATACACTTGTGAAAGGGATTGGAAGCCATGAAATCAAAAAGATGAGCAGGTCTGAAACAGAATTTTATCTGTGGAGGGACAATAATTCTTTTGACATGCCTAGCTAATGGGCATTATTTTGTGAAGTAAATATGTTAAAATAATAAAGCAGAAATATCTAGGGTTCTGGAACAGGATTAATTTTGCCTGATTGTGCTTGCCTGTTATAATTGACCATTATTATTTTATATTCAGCTAACATAATGATTGGAACACCTGGGCGTCTGGAAGCCATGTTTGAGAAGAAGCAAGGACACATAGAGCTGGCAAGATGTGTAAAAGACCTAGACATTCTGGTACTAGATGAGGCAGACAGACTGTTAGATATGGGTTTTGAGGCTAGCTTAAACACAATTCTTAGTTTCTTACCTAAACAGAGAAGAACTGGATTGTTTTCAGCAACTCAGACAGGTACATGTAGTTTCCCTAGAAGAAAATGATCCATAGTACTATTTTGTAATGTGATTAAGTTAACTTTTATAATCTGAGCTATAATTTTAATGCAAAACTTTGAAATACTTGTAATTACTCTAGATGAAAAGGCAATATATTGAAATTGATATACCCATAATGACTCATTTACAAGCTGTTTCTGTGACATGGTTTATTGTTCATTTCTTTAAATGTATAAAATATTACATATACATAGAGGATATTCAATTTTTTTATATAAAATAATAAATACAGAAGTTATTTTCATCAATTGGTATGAATATAAAAATGTCATGTAAGTGGCTGTAGCCACAAGTAAGTGAAATGTTCAAATATGATAATTTTCATACCACAAGAATTTTCTTTTTATTATGTACATTTGTTTTCTTTATTTAACGTTACAATTTTAAAGTCTTCCCTTTTAATTTTTTGTATTGGATGAACCTAGAAAAAAAGTAGTCCAGCAACATACCAGTGAAAATATGAAAAATATTTTTCATTGCAGTGAATAATAATTTTTTTACAGTGAAAATATGTATTTTATTTCATCGATATTTCTCAATATGTATTTGTCTGTTAAACAGCTGAAGTAGAAAGCCTGATCAGAGCTGGACTTAGAAATCCAGTTCGAGTTTCTATCAAAGAAAAGTCAAGGATTACCAATAGTTCATCTGGCGAGGAAATTCAGAGAACACCTTCAACATTAAAAAACTATTACATGATAGTGAACAGTGATGAGAAGTTAAATCAGCTGATATCATTTATACAAACTCATAGGAAACAGAAGATTATGATGTTTTTAAGTACATGCGCTGGTGTTGATTATTTCAGCAAAATACTGCAACCGCTGTTGAAGAAGACACAGGTGAGCTTTATGTTTTACTGTAAATGTAATTCGAAAATATGAATGACAAAGTTTAATAATAACTCATATGTTACAGTTGTATTCATTTTATGGAATTTTCAGACATGTCCGAGGGGAAAATTTACATGTTTTAATTTTCATGATAAATCTATGTCGAACTCCATTGGGCCTCTGTTACATCATTTAAATAAATAATAAGATTACATAACCATAATTATTTAATAGTATTTACATTTTGAATTTCTGGTACTGCCTAAAATGGCATAGAAGAAGGGGGAAGTAATAAATGTAGCTGAATTTTTTTATTGCTCAGGGATAAATGAGACATACAATGTACATGTATTTGAATTGATAACAATTGGCCCCACTGACATAGGTGTATCTCACTTCAATGAACGATATATATTCTATATTCTTACAAATGATACAGTAACCCAGATGTATCTCTCTAAAATGAATGATATATTCTATATTCACTCAAATGATACATTAACCCAGCTTATCTCACTTCAATGAACAATGTATGTATTCTATATACTCTAAAATAATACAGTTACCCAGGTGTATCTGACTTCAGTGAACGCTATATTTTATATCCTCTCAAATGATTATGATACAGTTACCAAGGTGTATCTGACTTCAGTGAACGCTATATTCTATATCCTCTCAAATGATACAGTTACCCAGGTGTATCTGACTTCAGTGAATGCTATATTCTATATCCTCTCAAATGATACAGTTACCCAGCCTGCAGGTGTATCTGACTTCAGTGAATGCTATATTCTATATCCTCTCAAATGATACAGTTACCCAGGTGCATCTGACTTCAGTGAATGCTATATTCTATATCCTCTCAAATGATACAGTTACCAAGGTGCATCTGACTTCAGTGAATGCTATATTCTATATCCTCTCAAATGATACAGTTACCCAGGTGTATCTGACTTCAGTGAATGCTATATTTTATATCCTCTCAAATGATACAGTTACCAAGGTGTATCTGACTTCAGTGAACGCTATATTCTATATCCTCTCAAATGATACAGTTACCAAGGTGTATCTGACTTCAGTGAATGCTATATTCTATATCCTCTCAAATGATACAGTTACCAAGGTGTATCTGACTTCAGTGAACGCTATATTCTATATTCACTCAAATGATACAGTTACCCAGGTGTATCTGACTTCAGTGAATGCTATATTTTATATCCTCTCAAATGATACAGTTACCAAGGTGTATCTGACTTCAGTGAACGCTATATTCTATATCCTCTCAAATGATACAGTTACCCAGGTGTATCTGACTTCAGTGAATGCTATATTCTATATCCTCTCAAATGATACAGTTACCAAGGTGTATCTGACTTCAGTGAACGCTATATTCTATATCCTCTCAAATGATACAGTTACCAAGGTGTATCTGACTTCAGTGAACGCTATATTCTATATCCTCTCAAATGATACAGTTACCAAGGTGTATCTGACTTCAGTGAACGCTATATTCTATATCCTCTCAAATGATACAGTTACCAAGGTGTATCTGACTTCAGTGAACGCTATATTCTATATTCACTCAAATGATACAGTTACCAAGGTGTATCTGACTTCAGTGAATGCTATATTCTATATCCTCTCAAATGATACTGTTACCAAGGTGTATCTGACTTCAGTGAATGCTATATTCTATATTCACTCAAATGATAAAGTTACCAAGGTGTATCTGACTTCAGTGAACGCTATATTCTATATCCTCTCAAATGATACAGTTACCCAGGTGTATCTGACTTCAGTGAATGCTATATTCTATATCCTCTCAAATGATACAGTTACCCAGGTGTATCTGACTTCAGTGAACTCTATATTCTATATCCTCTCAAATGATACTGTTACCAAGGTGTATCTGACTTCAGTGAATGCTATATTCTATATCCTCTCAAATGATACAGTTACCAAGGTGTATCTGACTTCAGTGAACGCTATATTCTATATCCTCTCAAATGATACAGTTACCCAGGTGTATCTGACTTCAGTGAATGCTATATTCTATATCCTCTCAAATGATACTGTTACCCAGGTGTATCTGACTTCAGTGAACGCTATATTCTATATCCTCTCAAATGATACAGTTACCAAGGTGTATCTGTCTTCAGTGAATGCTATATTCTATATCCTCTCAAATGATACAGTTACCCAGGTGTATCTGACTTCAGTGAACGCTATATTCTATATCCTCTCAAATGATACAGTTACCCAGGTGTATCTGACTTCAGTGAATGCTATATTCTATATCCTCTCAAATGATACAGTTACCAAGGTGTATCTGACTTCAGTGAACGCTATATTCTATATCCTCTCAAATGATACTGTTACCCAGGTGTATTTCACTTCAGTGAACGATATATTCTATATTCACTCAAATGATACAGTAACCCAGGACTGGTGTATCTCACTTCATTGAAGGATATATTCTATATTTTCTGAAATGGTACAGTAACATTTAGTAAACGATATATATTTTATATTTTCCAAATGATACAGTTACCCAGGTGTATCTCACTTCAATGAACAATATATTCTATATTCTCTCAAATAATACTGTTACCCAGGTGTATCTGACTTCAGTGAATGCTATATTCTATATCCTCTCAAATGATACAGTTACCCAGGTGTATCTGACTTCAGTGAACGCTATATTCTATATCCTCTCAAATGATACAGTTACCCAGGTGTATCTGACTTCAGTGAACGCTATATTCTATATCCTCTCAAATGATACAGTTACCCAGGTGTATCTGACTTCAGTGAACGCTATATTCTATATCCTCTCAAATGATACTGTTACCAAGGTGTATCTGACTTCAGTGAACGCTATATTCTATATCCTCTCAAATGATACTGTTACCCAGGTGTATCTGACTTCAGTGAACGCTATATTCTATATCCTCTCAAATGATACAGTTACCAAGGTGTATCTCACTTAAATGAATGATATATTTTATATTCACTCAAATGATGCAGTAACCTAGGTGTATCTCACTTCAGTGAAAGATATATTCTATATTCACTCAAATGTTTGTATTTTCAGCTATATTGTATCCATGGTAAGATGAAGAATAGGAAGAAAGTGATATCACGGTTCAAGTCACAGGGAGGCGGGGTATTAGTGTGTACCGATGTGATGGCGCGGGGGATTGATATACCAGAAGTTAACTGTGTCATACAGTATGATCCACCCACTACTGCTTCTGTATTTGTACACAGGTTTGAATAAAGTTTGTGTATATATGAACGGCGACATGACAAAACCAACATAGTGCGTCTGATCAGGATCCATGATGTTCGCTATCAGTTTCTCTACTTGTTATAGGGTTTGTAAGGGAACAGCATGGATCCGGATCAGACTGTGTGAATGCGCAGACTGGTCTGGATCCATGCTGGTTGCAAACGCATTGGTTTTGTCATGGCGCAGCTCATATATTACTCTTTTTCCAAAGATCCAATGCAAAGATAATTAATTTTAGAATTTTTTTAAAAAAAGTTTTAGTACTGTAATATTATTATTTTGCACAATATTTATATGAAGTGAAAAGTACTAATATGATCAAATCAAAACATAATCTCAAATTTATCTGTTTATTCATAACTCAGCATACATTATTACCTCAGTCATAAATGAAGTCATGTTTTAGTATTATTTTGCGCGCTTTTCATTTAGTATTAGATTAAAATGTCTATTTAAACGTTTCTCTGCATATAAGAAAAAGAAAATTTGTTTAGTTTAATGTAAGATAGGAATATATTTCACCTTGTGAACACTAAAAGTTTATATTTCACTCGTGGCTGCGCCACTCGTGAAATATACCTTTTGGTGCTCACACGGTGAAATATATTTTGATCTTACACTGAACTAAACAAATATCCTCTATTTCATATTAATCAATTCTCCTGATATATGCAATAATTTACAGTAACGCAAGTACCTGCTAAGTGATGGTTTTGAAAACTTTCGTCCAAAGTACCGAATTGGACACATCGCAACTTTTCGAATTTAAAGATAACGATAAAAACTGAGGAATTCTGACTGAAAACGGATGTGTAGACTGGTCACCCGCGCACGTCTATGGGAACCATAATTGGACAGGGAACCAGAATAACGGAAGCTGTGTATAAAATATCAGATGACTTAAAATATCTTTTATTCAGTCGTTAATGCTGTACAGACGTTTAAAGTATTGTTTACGTGACGTCACAATGTAGCACCAAACAGCACGTGCAAAACAATCAAATCAAGTACGCTATTTTAATGTCGCAAACGTGTTAAGTTTTACATTTATTTCACTTTTAATAATCTTTATTTCGCTTGAAAAATTATAGAGTGAAATAAAATAAACAAACAAAGTTTTATCAACGTTTGTTTTCAAAACTCGTTATTCATTTAACGACAGGGGCGGAGCCATATTTAACACAGTACGTGTGACGTCACACGCACTCGTCACTGCATTTGAAATAAAAATGAGCGATTATTTCATACTATTTCACGTTAAAAGTACATCGAGCTCGCTTTGAGGCTTTGCCTTTTTCATATTATTTTCATTTTACATGTAATAATTCTGATTTGTTTAGATGTGGTAGAACAGCTCGTATTGGTAATACAGGTAGTGCTGTAGTGTTTCTAACTCCAGAAGAGGAGAGTTTTGTTGAGTTTATAGAGATTAACCAGAAAGTTCCACTTCACAAGATGGACAAACTTGAAATAGACCATAACTACATACCTGAAGGTATAGTCTTTATCAAAATATGTCTGTAAAATTGTTCTGAAGGTAACCAGTCTCCACAACATTTGAAAGAATTCACTTAAAACTTCACACAAAATTTGTAAAATCCTAATTTTTTGTCAATAACCAAAGTTGATAACTCAGTCATTGATTTTTTTCCCTTTAATAATTCCTACATTATTAAAACTCACATTTTACTATCAAGCACCAAGTATTAAAGAGGGCACTGCTAGTGGACCGTATGCTTCCAGAATTCAAAATTCAAGTAATAATTTACGTGTTATGTGGGATTAATGACAGTTTTTGCATTATTTATCACCATATTTCTACTGCGTGACTAACGCAATTAGTTGCATGACTAACACATTAAGCACTTTTTAGCTCGACTATACGAAGTATATGGAGAGCTGTCCTACTCGCCCCGGCGTCCGCGTCCGCGTCCAGATTTTAGATTAAAGTTTTGGTGCAGTAAAATATTTTTCACTATAACTTTGTCATTTCTTAAGGTATCAACTTCAAACCTCAAATATATGTTCCTTATCATCAACCACATCATATGTGACAAGGTTCATAACTCTAGCACCAATATTTTCAGATTTATCTCCCCTTGAACTTAGAATTTTCCTTAAAAAATACTATTTTTAGCTCACCTTGCACAAAGTGCAGGTGAGCTTTTAGGAAGGCCAACCAAATGGCGTCCGTCGTCTGTCGTCCGTCCACATTTTAAATATTCTAAGGACATCTTCTATGATACCGCAAGGCCAATGTTAATGAAACTTGGCAGGAATACTCTTTGTATGAAGCTCTATCAAGATTGTTCAAAGAATTCCATTTCATGCAGAACTCTGGTTGCCATGGCAACCGAAAGAAAAATCTTTAAATATCTTCTTTTAAAGAACCGTAAGAGCTAGAGCTTAGATATTTGGCATGAAACATCTTCTAATGAGTGTCTACCAAGTTTGTTCAAATAAAAGCCCTAGGGTCAAAATTGGCCCCGCCCCAGGGGGTCATTGATTTTCCCTATATGCATATAGTAAAAACTTAAAAATCTTCTTTTAAAGAACCCAAAGAGCTAGAGCTAAGATATTTGGCATGAAACATCTTCTAGTAAGTGTCTACCAATTTTGTTCAAATAAAAACCCTGGGGTCAAAATTGGCCCCGGCCCGGGGGGTCATTGATTTTCCCTATATGCATATAGTAAAAACTTAATAAATCTTCTTTTAAAGAACTGTAAAAGCTAGAGCTAAGATATTTGGCATGAAACATCTTCTAGTGAATGTCTACCAAGTTTGTTCAAATAAAAGCCCTGGGGTCAAAATTGGCCCCGCCCCAGGGGGTCATTGATTTTCCCTATATGCATATAGAAAAAACTTAAAAAATCTTCTTTTAAAGAACCCAAAGAGCTAGAGCTAAGATATTTAGCATGAAACATCTTCTAATGAGTGTCTACCAAGTTTGTTCAAATAAAAGCCCTGAGGTCAAAATTGGCCCTGCCCCAGGGGGTCATAGATTTTCCCTATATGCATATAGTAAAAACTTAAAAAATCTTCTTTTAAAGAACCCAAAGAGCTAGAGCTAAGATAATTGACATGAAATATCTTCTAGTGAGTGTCTACCAAGTTTGTTCAAATAAAAGCCCTGGGGTCAAAATTGGCCCCGCCCCGGGGGGTCATTGATTTTCCCTATATGCATATAGTAAAAACTTAAAAAATCTTCTTTTAAAGAACCGTAAGAGCTAGAGCTTAGATATTTGGCATGAAACATCTTCTAGTGAATGTCTACCTAGTTTGTTCAAGTAAAAGCCCTGGGGTCAAAATTGGCCCCGTCCCAGGGGGTCATAGATTTTCCCTATATGCATATAGTAAAAACTTAAAAAATCTTCTTTTAAAGAACCCAAAGAGCTAGAGCTAAGATATGTAGCATGAAACATCTTCTAATGAGTGTCTACCAAAGTTGTTCAAATAAAAGCCCTGGGGTCAAAATTGGCCCCGCCCCAGGGGGTCATTGATTTTCCCTATATGCATATAGTAAAAACTTAAAAAATCTTCTTTAAAAGAACTCAAAGAGCTAGAGCTAAGATATTTAGCATGAAACATGTTCTAATGGGTGTCTACCATGTATGTTCAAATAAAAGCCCTGGGGTCAAAACTGGCCTTGCCCGGGGGGTCATTGATTTTCCTTATATGTGTATAGCAAAAACTTAAAAATCTTCTTTGAAAAAACCCAAATAGCTTGAGTTTAGATATTATACATGAAACATCTTTAAGTAAATATCTACAAAGTTTGTTCAAATAAAAGCCCGGGGGTCAAAACTGGCCCTGCCCCAGGGGTGTCATTGTTTTTAACTATATGTGAATAGTAAAAACTTAAAAATCTTCTTTTAAAAAACCCAATGAGCTAGAACTTAGATGTTTAGCATGAAACATCTTCTTATGGGTGTCTACCAAGTCTGTTAAAATAAAAGCCCTTGGGTAAAAATTGACCTGGGGGGGGGGGGGCTATGTACAGGTGAGCGACCTCAGGGCCATCATGGCCCTCTTGTTTACTGTTACTTCTTTATTTCTTAAGGGATCAACCTCATACTTCAAATATATGTACCTTATCATCATCCTTATCTTATGTGACAAGGTTCATAACTCTAGCACCAATATTTTCAGATCTATCTCCCCTTGAACTTAGAATTTTCCTCAAAAAGTATTATTTCTTACTGTTTCTTCTTTATTTCTTAAGGGATCAACCTCATACTTCAAATATATTTACGTTATCATCATCCCCATCTTATGTGACAAGGTTCTTACTCTAGCACCAATATTTCAAGAATTATCTCCCCATTAACTTAGATTTTTTTACTAGAAAAATGTTATTTTTTATTATAACTTTTTTATTTTTAAAGGTATCTACCTCAAACTTCAAATACTTATTCCTTATCATCAATTACATTTTATGTGACAATGTTCATAACTCTTGAAGCAATATTTACACATTTATCTCTCTTTGAACTTAGGATTTTCTTTAAAAAACATAATAACTTCTTTACTTTTTAAGGTATCTACTTCAGACTTCAAATATATATTTCTTATCATTACACAAATGTTGTTTGACAAGGTCCATAACTCTAGCATGACTATTTCTAGAATTATTCCCCTTGATCTTGGAATTTATGTTAACAAATATTATTTTTTTACTATAACTTAATACATAATTATACATAATTGATTTTTCTTTCATAGTTTTGTCCTCCTTACTGCGTCCAGTATTTTATTAGTCGAGCTTCGCTGTCTCCTGTGACAGCTCTTGTTTATGCTCCGCATAAGGGAGAGCACGGTCCGTTGTCTTGTCTGGAGCACCTTTGAAAACCTTTGGAGATAATTTATTTAAACTTCACACAGTGGTAGAGGTCATTGAGACTTAGTGCAGTGTCAAAGAATCATAACTCTCAGCGATTTTTTTCCTCATATAAGTGAGGTACGAATAATGGACCCATTCAGATTTTTGCAAAAAATTCACTATCTACATAGATTAAGCTTACAATTTCGTCTTTTTCCTAATTTCTTTGATATATGTGATTGATATCTCAATTTGTCTTTGTGTTGATGTATTGTTTTAAATCAAAACATCATCTTACTGCTGATATTCAAACTGAAAGTTGAATTGCTTCCAATTTGATTCGCAGATACTTTTTTATTACAGTTGTATTTAGGAAACGTCCGAAACGGCAAAAATATATGTTAAACCAGGATCTTTTAATTAGATAAAACCCGAATTAATGGGAATGTTGCGGCAGTATTTCTGATAATTTAAAGTTTGTGGACAAAGATTTTTCAAGCTCAATGAATTTAGATTTGTCTTTCAGTGGTATGGTTACCTAAAAATGAAAGACATTTTTCAGCGAGCTGGTCAAATTTCTAGAACATGTTCTGCTCAAGTTGTACATTGCAAACAAATCTGATATAAAATACGAGGTAAACATCCATTTATAGTGTAACAGACGAAAAATGCCCTCAAAGAGTGGTAAATTCTTTGTGAAATATCTGAAATAGGGTAATTCCGTGTAAATCTATATAAATTTTAATTTTTAAGAAATAAATTCACAATTTAGATTTTTTTTCCCACCATTGTCACGGTTTCATTCACAATTTAAGGAAAAAAATTGCTGACTATTATGCCCAGTTTTTTAATTATCTCCCCTTATAGTAAAATCTTGTCCGGTACGTAACTGTAAAACAATAAGAAATATCAACATGAAACATTATAGGTAGATAGATCTCAATGGGTAGATGTGCAGTGCACAAGAATCATAACTCTGCCTTGTCTAATTTTTGTGTTATTGCCCTTTGTTTATTTTTACACTTTGAACTTTGTCCGGGACATAACTCTAAAATTATAAAAGATATCAACATGAAACTTTGTAGGTAGATAGATCTAATTTTGGAATTATTGCACTTTGAACTTTGTCCAGGGACATAACTCTGAAACTACAAGAGGTGTACTTTCCTGTGTCCAAAACCTATTTGGGGAGCATAACCCGGTTCAAACCGGGCTCTTGTTTATGCATATTTTGACCTCTTTTTGTTGATTTATGCGAATTGTAAGGGCTGTTTGCAATGTGGTAATTACTTCCTTTGTTTACTTCACAATACATTTGTATTTTACTTTTTAGAACATCATCAAGATTTTCATGAAAATTGGCATGAATTTGGAGGCATGCTGCTTCAAAATAAACCAATGCAATTGATTTTATTAAAAAAATTGAAAGTTTTTCATCACTGGCCACCAAATTCTTGTTAACCTGAATCTTTTTTTTCTTTTTAACAAAATTTTAGTACATTTTCCAGAAATTTGATTTAAAAAAAAAAATTGAAAAAAAAAATTGTATGCTATCTGGAAGTATGCAGCTTTTAAGTTTTTCTTTACTGGTTTAAAATTGCTTTACATGCCACTTTTAATTCTATGGATAAGCTAAACTCATAAGTGCAGATGCCTTTTGTATAAATACGATTCTTTACTTGACAGTGAGTTGTCCCATTATTATAAGGCGGTAACTTGTAATAAATCAATTAATATCTTGTTAACCTAATTTATATTAACAGAAACTCCAGTTGTATATCTTAGGTCCTTAATCATATTTGACAGTTTCCAATTTTCAAGATATAATTTCCTCTAATTGCAGCCAATTTAAGATATAATTGCTGAATTATTCTCAATTTGTGAAGTTAAAAATGCATTTATTAATAATCGATAAAAATTGTTTAATTTGCAGAAAGGAATATAAGTCTTGTAAAAATATTGATTAAAGACTGTTATATATTAGAAATTATTGTACCGGTATATTGTATTTGATATATTCCCACTTTGAATTAAAAATTTTATTTTGAAAATGATATTTTTTACCTCAACCATCTTTGTTTCAAAACATTTTTTTTTCAGGAGAGTTGTTTCTTATCATCTCTATAATCATATATGTTATATGATAATGTTCATATCTCAAGTTTCTATATTTTAAAGAATCATCGCCTCTTGTAACTTACAATTTTGTGTAAAAGTGTTAATTTTACTGTTTCATTTTTGTTCGTAAGTTAATTAAAAAACTCTAATATTTCAGTTCAAACTATGGCAGTGAATGACAGGGCTGTTTATGAAAAGGGAATGAGGGCATTTGTTAGTTTTGTACAATCATATGCAAAACACGAGTGTTACTTAATATTTCAAATGAAGAAACTGGACTTTGGAAGGCTAGCTACAGGATTTGGTCTAATAAAGGCTCCAAAAATGCCAGAGTTGAAAGCCGTCAAGTTGGAGAATTTTTATCCTTTGCCTGTAGATGTAAATGATATTACATACAGGTAAATTTTAGCATTAATTTCAAAATTTTGCCAGTTTTTCAATCAAGTGCCTTTTATTGTTTAAAGAGAGACACAGGCAAAATTTTCAATTCTTCGTTTTAAATTTTTCATTCATTATTATGTAAAGGGCCCTCTAAAAAAATAAAACAGGCACCCTCAAAAAAAAAATTTTTCCTCCTTTAAAGAAAAAAGGGTTTTTTTCCCCTTTAACTTAGCCGCGTGGGTCGGGTTTAGAGTTTTACGATTTCACAAAAATTTCACAGTGAACTCGGAAACTTTAAACAAAAAAATTGTAAAAGGGAATGACTTAGATTTGTTTAAATCGTACTAAAACCCAAAATTCTTTTTTTTTTGTAATTCGAAACTTTTTTCAAGTTTTTAAATGACTTTTTAAAACTACTTGGTATTCTGTTGGCCCTTTTGCCCCAGCGTCTAGATTTCGTTCAATATAACATGTATAAATAGATATATTTACGCTTCAAATCCAAAATATATAGAATCTATACATCAATTCATGCTGGGACTTTAGAAAATGTCATTTTAAGCGTGATTTGAGTATATATTTCATTTTGATACTTTTGTATCCCTTTAAAGCAGCACACCTTCAGGTTCATGCTAATTTTCATGACAAATTTGAAAATGTATTTAAAAAATAAAATATTGTGAAGTGAACAACATTTGGCAAATGGAACAACATGTTTAATACAAGTAAAATGTCAAAATATGCAAAAATAGCACTTACTGTATTAGTCATGCAGTAGAAATATTGTAATAAATACTGCATAATCAGCCATCCATGGCTTTAACATGTAAATCATTTCTTGAATTGTGAATATTTTTCTTTAATTGCGAATATTTTTATACTTTTCTTAAAATCCTAGTTCATTTTTCACAAAGTTGATGTTTTGCTTGAAAAAACTTTTTTTTGCTCATGTGGAGGCATGCAGCTTTAATGGTAAAACTATTGCCCTATGTGAAGCACAAAAGAGCAATGCAGTCATTTTTATGGAACCAGTTTATTGTAATTTACAGCAGCGGTATATTACATATATTTTAGTGACAAGACTTTGGAAAAACAGAGACAAATAAAATTACAAAGTGAAAGTGAAGAAAGAAAGAAGAGATTGACAAGACCGCCAAAGTCGGCGGCATGGTCAGATAAAAAAGACTATAAGGAAAGAAAAATGAAAAGAAAGGAGATAAAAGAAAGGAAAAAGGAGAAAAGAAAAATTGAGCTCACCGAAGAAGACATAGATGATTTAGAAGATGATTTTAGAATGGTGAAAAAGTTAAAGAATAATAAGGTATGTGGTATGAAAATTAAAATGTACAGGCTTTCCAATAGTCACACCTACTTAAAGACAAATTGTGCCTCGGATATTAATATGTAAAAATGTTCATATCTTAAGTAATGTTTTGACAATGGATTTCAAGAATGCTTATCTTGTTAGGCTAAATGTCTTGACTTGCATTCAAAGTACTAAATCACTATGTACTAATTGCCGAAGCACAGAGAAGCAAAATATGCTTAACTTTGTGGTTAATGAGTTACTGATTGGAAACTTTTAACAGGCCACCAACAATCAAAAGCTTTTGAAAAATTATAATGATATTAAAAAAACATATTTGAGACATAATGGGCCTTTAAAGCACATCTTTAACACTATAGGTCTTTTTCTTAAAATCATTTGTGATATTACCAGTGCTTTTATTTTAAAACATTGTTTTTGAAATAATCAAAATGACCAAATAATAGGACCACCTACCTTGATTTTTCTAAGATAACTTGCACACAATTTGCACAATTAACATGGAGTAGTGTGAATGTTATTACTCTATGTCTGGCTTAAAGTGAATATACAGCGTAATTCATTTGAAGCATTTAAGATTTTAAAATACATGTAACGTGTTTCTCTTTTTATATTGCAGATTTCACAAGAAGAGTTTGATAAAGAATTTGAGGTTGACAGTGACCCAGAATTATGACACCGAAACGCTCTGTAGGCCACTTATACATGTAAATTATCACGAACATTGAAAATTGTTGTTATGAATGATATTTTTTTCAAATAAACAACCAACTTATGATCAAAGCCTTTTGTTTTTGTTCACCTTTTGATTGTATTCAAATAACTACTTTGTGCACATTTGGTGCAAATTTATATGAAATCGTTTTCATTGATGGGACCTGACACATCTCTGAGGAATTTAAAAAACTTTAACTTTCAATATTATTGTCAACAAAAATTGATTTATTTTACTGTAAAATTGAAAATAACTGTAAGAAAATCAAATATGTTTAAGATTTCGCCTTAACACATGACATATTCCAAAGCAGTTATGATCTATGGAACCAATATTGTTAGGATGTATGTAACGCTAATAATGTAATGATGTATGGAACGCCATTGATGCTTCATTACACTAGTATGGATAAATTGACTATCGTCTTGTACACCAATCGTTATTGCATTACGTTATTTGTACCAACAATTTAATAAGGCACATTTTGTGAATGGTAAAATGAGGCTTCAGAGGCGTTTCATAAAGGAAGTAAAATTCAAATCATCGCCATAGCGCATGACACAAGCTTAATAAGTAAGAGACTGTATGAAAATCAACCAATAGAAAAACTGCTGTGAAGAAACTGGATATTTAAACGATTTTGCTTTCGATTGAAAATACAATAAATAGAGATTATGAAATTTTTATCGACCTGTTAGTATTTATTAAATGAATAGACGTAATATAGCCAAAACTATTAAATTATATCCATTTTAGATACCGTTTTCAACTCAAAGCTCGAGTACCTTTTAAAAAAAAAGTCTGAATGATTTGTGCATTTCCCATTTTGTATTCGAGACAAGATTATTTAAATGTTATAGTTTGGATCATTGAAAAAAAAGAATGATTTTTTATCATGATTCATATTTGATAAATTTTAATTCTTAACAATAGAGTCAGACTGAAGTATTACCAGTTTATTGCAAGTGATAAAATTAATTTATCAGATATAAAATTACATTATTGTAGACTGAGAAAATTAGTAAGGGCATATCATAATGTTCTGTTCAAAAAGAATTCGAATGTTATCTGGGCATGACATTGTTCGCAGACGACAGTGTTCACAGACGCGTTTCTATTGTCAAAGTAAATTTTGTTGAATTTTCAGCTGTATGGAAAGATAACTTGATTAAAACCACAATAAAACGGTTTGGCAGATATTGTAAGTTCTGTATAACAAATGCGTGTGCATCGTAATAGAGAATAAATTGAAGTTGTAACCTGGGAAGTTTGAATGAAAGAAAATGGCATTCATGATAATAACGAGTGTTTTATTTTATAGTGTAACAATGACAATTTGCATAAATTTATATTACCTCATGTAATGTGACGTCATAAATTAATATAGCATTTGAATTAACTTTACATTTGATTTCTTATGTTTTTTGTTTTTGTTTTTTTTTCTCTCTCAAACAAAACGTCATTTGATATTACAGACGGAAGTTGATTCTTAATTGGTTTCATATATTATTTATTCATTTATTTGGAAAAAATGCACTCTGGTTGTATCTCTGGAATTGAACAAGCCTCTCTCTAGTCATTTTAATAAATCTATCGTCTGCTTGCGATGACTGAGATCAGCCGGTGCATTCATACCGTCTGATCACGAACTGCACTGATCGCTATTTACATATTCAGTACATATTCTAAAGATTATTCTCAAAATTGATAAGTGGTTTTGTCCCGTGTGAAAGTTAGACAAGTCCAGTAAAGATATTTAGCGTGGTAAGAAGTTAGAAGGTAAAGAATATGACGATGAAATATTCTATGTTAGTATTCTAATTACAAAATCAACTAAATTACTGTAGTTTGGGCTGAGTAAGAATTAAAATGCTTAAAAACAAGTGACTCATCATGTCATAGTTGATAAGATTTGAATTAGCTTAAACATTAATTTAATTGAAATAGACACAAATCAGAACTTGTTCCTATTCACCATCGTATTATATTCTATTTCTTTTCATCAGGGATTTGGATTATTGAATACATTACCTGCAATTTGCAGACGACAATGTTGTGCAGACGACAATAGGTCCACAGGCAAACTACGATGTGAATTATGTTCAATTGTAGAGTTAAGTAGATAGCGAAAGGATACAAAAAAATTGACACAACAGTTTTGAATATACATGTGTATTGGTAACCGTTTGCCTGCTTGTGGAGATTGAATCTAACCTTGCGAACATAACGTATGCTCTTATTCGTTCTGCTGTTCAGTCAGCTCATATTTTAATGATACTGGTTACGTCCAGATTAAAGGGTGGACAAGTCCTTTTTACATATCTAGCAAGCGTGGCTACCTGTCATTACGGAATTGCAAGATGTGTGTAAATAAAATGACATCTTGAGAGTAATTTCAGTATTTAGGGAATCGCAGTATCTCAGGAAAACGACACAATGTGATAATGAGTACATTTGTTTTACAATGTGAAAATCTAAGATTTATTCCGCGTTAAATTGACTTTTTCCCTATGATTCGACATGTAATGCGGAAGTTGATTCATTTAATATATCGCGAAATTTTGCAAATATCAAGTCATTGAGTTTCCAGCAATTAGATAGTCGGATATTATTGATACTTTGTTAAATTGAGCTCAATAGGCGACACATTCGTTATCATTTATATTTCTTGAGGAACATACAGTTTTTGCATCCACAAAATTCAAGAGCAATGCTGAAAATTTGCACATGTGTAGCTGAAGTGTAAAGATGTAACTTGGTGTACTGTTTCTGATATTAAAAGACCTTTGTCACCGACCAGTCGGCATTGCCTAGTTAACTTTACTCTTATCTGGCTGAGTTTGTGTGAAGGATTTTCTCTTCCGTCCTTGGTTGCAATATTTAAATGAACAAATTGAGTTTCCAACAGTATGGAGTCAGACTTCAGGGATATACTGCAAAAACTGGTCATTTGCGGTTCTAGCAGTTTATGGGTTAATAACCTACTTTAATAGAGTACATATTGTTTTTCAAATGAGTTATTAAATTAAGTCTTCTTAGTCATAGGGGTAACCAAATTGAAAAACAAAAAGACAAAAAACAAAACAAAAACATTTATGTAAACATGATCATGAAATCAAATTACAGTGTAAATTATCTTTGAAACAAATTTCAAGTTTCAAATTAAAAGTGAATTTGCATTCAGCGGAAAAATTGGGTTTGACAATTTATAATACATGTACTTGTTTATCAATATATCAAAGACAACACAATGATATAAATAAATACTAATAACAAAGAAATGTACTAATTATCACGAATTGAATTTATGAATGATTTGTTCTAATAGATAAAGCATTCGTAATTAATATTACACGATTAAATATGGTTTTTCAATTCTTTGAAGACATTAATTTAGAAAAAAAGTTGTACAGTTGGCCACCAGCATTGACCTGGATATTTGGATATAATATAATGAACAACAATTAACTAGATTCTTGTATTTCGATCCTTGTCAAACTTGTATCCAAGTTGATGATTTAAATGAGACCAAGTCTTTAACAGAATTTGAAGAATCGTCAAAGTAATGGCAACTTAAATAAAAAACTGTTGCACTTTTTATACACAATAGTGTTCTTCAATGTCTTTCTTGTCTCATCGTAATAAGGTGCCTGAGTATATTGTCGTCTACATTTCTCAGAATGATAAATCCGATTAGATAAAACAATTTTAGCTTGAGGTTAAAACTCGTTGCATTGAGGAAGGAGAACTTGCATGGTTATGCTCATCAATGTAAAATCATTTGTAGGACAATTTCTGTTTGATGTAAATTGTATGTCTTGTTTTCAACATAACTTTAAGCTATTTTCGGTGGGAGACAAATGACTATTAGACAAATTATTTGCTTGTCTAATTATGTTTTCAATTTTGAAAATCCTGGTTATGGCGGGCGTTTACGCGGGCGTCAAACATGTGTTTTCCGGTCGATAACTAGAGTTAGAAATAAGATATTGTGATCAAACTTGGAATGAAATTGCTTTTGCTTTTGGTCTTGTTGAAAACCTTGTTTCAATGCATTGTCATGTTTCTTGTTAAAACCCTGCAATACCATTGCTTACAATAAATTGGACAAGGCGTTATTTCTCCGTGACAACTGATCTCGGACAATGAATCTAATAGTCATTTTTGTCTCCCACACCTGGTTCAGAAATCATACTGGATTAGTAGTATGTCACTTGCGGAGAAATTGTTAATTACCTAGTTGTGCAGGGAATCGATTTTCTGAGATATGACCAAAATATGAGCCGCGTCATGACAAAACCAATGTAATGCGTTTGCGACCAGCATGGATCCAGACCAGCCTGCGCAGCCGCGCAGTCTGATCAGGATCCATGCTGTTCGCTTACAAACCCTATGACAAGTAGCTAGAAACCGATAGCGAACAACATGGATCCTGATCAGACTGCGCAGATGCGCAGGCTGGTCTGGATCCATGCTGGTCGCAAACGCACTATGTTGGTTTTGTCGTGACGCGGCTCATATGTGTTAATTTCGCGGTAGAAAACAACAGGAAAGCTAACGAACAATCTGTGTCTTCCATTTTTGTAAATTTCTGGATTGCATTAAATATATTATTTTTTAATTAATGGCGCCAGTACATAAATACCAGTTACATTATCTGCAACTGTTTTAGGAAAGATTGTTTTATTCCCTTCACATTTTAGCTGACGATTCAGCGTAACAGTGTAAAGTAGACGGCCGCCAGGGGGTACATTGTTGTGAGCTCAATTATCCTATTGTTGACTACTGATTTCATTTGCTCTTTAAATTTACAGACATATATTTTAAATAGCAGAAGAAATATCTTTTGTTCGGTATCTTAACTCCAGTAAAATAATATAAAAATGTATAAAGCTGTAATACTCATACCAAAAATTGAAGTTTGCTTTGAAAAGACCAAAACTATTATGTTCTCATTTAATATAGACATTATTTATAATATGCCAAGTATGGTTGCATGGATTTGGGGTTCCAATTATGTTACATTGACATAAATAGAAAACCTACAAAATCGGCTAGGTCCTGGGGTTCCTTTAGTAGGCAAACCAAAAAATTCATCCATTATTCAATAGGTATAATTGAACCTTTAACGTGCTGAATTTCTTAAACTGTTTTGTCCAGTTTCCATTTAGGGAACCGCCATTATCAATTTTGTGAAATCCACAAAGTTGAAAATTTTTTAGTCAACAGTATCTAACCTGATCAAACTGCAAGAATGTGCACTCTGGTCTTGCTCTTCACTGCAAAACCAGGCGCTTGGTCCCTTCAGAACCATTTTTAATTCCAAGGATATCTTTTGAAAAAATTCCTTGTACCAAAGACAAGATTATTTTGTGATACGGGTAGTTTGAAAAAAAAAGAAACAATCTTTTTATCATCTATCTTTGATAAATATTGATTCATTTAGAACCAATCTTTTTTATCATTTGCATGTGATAAATATTGAATCAACTCGCACAATCTTATTAAATAGGAGCAGAGTAAATTATTGTCATTTTATTGACAGTGATGAAATTCAATTAGGGTATTAATTTCTATTATTGTAAACTAAAAAAAATATTACAGAACATATCATCATGTTTGGTTAAAAAAATGAAATCGAATGTTTTCTGCAAACGGTATTGTTGGCAGACGGCAGAGTATTCACATACGCGTATCTATTGTCAAAGTAAATTTTGTTGAATTTTCAGCTTAAATTTAATATATGGAAAATAAACTTTATCAAAATCCATATAAAACGGTTTAGCGATACTGTTAGTTCTGTTTTGCAAATGCATTGTAACAAAGAATAAATTGAAGAATTTCTACATTGTAACCTTGGGAGTTTGAATGAAAGAAAATGGTATTAATGATTGAAACATGTTTTTATAGTGTTACAATTCGCATAAATCTACATAACCTCATGTAAAGTAACGTCATAAATTAATACTTTCTTCGCATTAACTTTACAATTGATTTGTTTTTCTCTCTCAAACTATAATTAAGTCATTTTGGTATAAAAGAAGAACTTTGATTTCTTAACGATTTCATTTATTATTCAACCTTATGGTTTTTGAAGATATGCACTGTATCTTAGAAAGAGAACAATCCGCCAAACCCATGCCGTCTGATCAGGGTCTTCACAGTTCGCTATTTAGTCGGTACATATTTTGAAAATTTCCCTCAAAATTGATGACAGATATAGTTTAGCTTAAATTTCAATTGAAATCGAAATCTTTTGTAGACACAAATCAGAATTTGTTCCTATTCACTATCTCATTAAATTTTATTTCTTTTCATCAGGGATTTGGATTATTGAAAAGATTTAATTTGCAAACGACAATATTGTACAGACGACAATAGGTCCACGGGCGAATGCCTAGTTTATACACTGACGTGCATTATGTTGAGTTATAAATTTTAGTACATAGCGAAAAAAACAACAAATAAATTGGACACACCAGTTTTAAATATACACGTGCATTGGTAATGCTTTGCCTGCTTGCAGTGTTTTAATCTAATCGTGCAAACAGAGCAGATCAAGACCAGCCGACACATTCAAGTATGTCTATCCATGTATGTACTGTCTCCTATTCAGTCCGTATATATTTTACTTTTTCCCCTAATATGATACATGGTTCTGTCCGGACTAAAAGATGGGCAGGTCCATTCATGATATCTAGCGTGGCTACCGTTCAGTACGTTTTGCAAGATGAGTCAATAAAATGACATTGTGAGGGGATGAAAAAATAAGAGAAAAACCGAAAATGTTAAAACATGATAATGATTACATTTCTTTTACTGTGTGTAAATGTAAGATTTATTCCGCGCGTCGAATTTACTTTGTTTATGAATTGACACATAATAAGGGAGTAGATTCAAAGACAACGTTTATTAAATATTTCAGCCAATTTTGCTACCAGCAACAAAACGCCCGACTAGACTGCATTTACTGTTGACAAAGACTTGTCACATTCGGTGGTAGCATACTAAAGGCTTTTAGCAATATATAATAAGAATACTCTTTCAAAGGTCTAAAACAAAATTAAAAAACATATATGTAAACCAATTACAATGTGAATTATTTCTCACAAGTTCAAAGTTCATTGACATTATTGGCATTCAGCAAAAACATTGGATTTGGTCATTTACAAAAACTACCATTTTTTTTTGTTTTTTCTTTTAAACATAAAACAAATTTAATGTACAATAAAATACCGACAGCAAAAAAAATTATAATATATATAAAACGTACAGAAAATTTTATTCGTTTATTTAAAAGAAAAAAAGGTTAGACATACAATTAATTGGGAGGCCCAATTTTCGATAATTATATTCGCTTATATGTTATATTCGACAAATCACACACTTTTTACTGATTAAATTTTGGGTTCCAGTAAGTTATTGGCATTATGAAACAAAATAAGGAAAAAAGGCAGGTCAGGAACAGCTTTGAAGAATCGTCGGAGAAAATGTTTTACTTAACGCACCCTTTGATTAATACAAAAGTCTTTGCTTTTTAGAATAGCAAAACTGTGCGCCTCCTATTTATACTTTTCGGAAAAATACCGCTTTGGAGATTGAATGCCGCTTAAGCCGGTGCTAGAGGGCGTGAGAAATGTTGCACTTTTACATTTTTTCTCATGGACAGACTCAATCAAACCGAGTCTGCAATTTTATATATCATATACGTGTGTAATTTGGTTGTTTTCTTTACTTCCGAGGGATCACACTTTCCCAGATTGTTTTTTTATTTGCATTGGCATTTAGTTTCCTGACTCGTCGTTATAAGGTGCCCGATTATATTGCTGTCTACATTTCTCAGAATGATAAATCCGATTAGATAAAGCAATTTTAGCTTCAGGTCAAAACTCTTTGCATTGAGGAAGAAGAAGAACTTGCATTGTTATGCTCATCATTGTAATATCAGTTTAAGAACAATTTCTGATTTATCTTCATTGTATGTTGTGTTTTAATCATGATTTAAAGTTATTTTCCAGTCCTATTTGTTTTATTAAACTCTAATGACAGACTGAATTGGTATACAAATTATAATGTTTTTCAGTTTTAGAAGTTGTATTCGCCGACGGAGGGTATTCTTATACTCTTTTGTTGAACAGTTTAATATACAGACCAGTTGGAATGACATTGTTTAAAAAAAAAATTGGCTTTGCCTGATTTTGAGTTCAAGGAAATTTCAACAACAACAACAACAACAACAACAACAACAACAACAACAACAACAACAACAAATCAACAATAAAAACACACAACTAAAAAGCTGAATTACAAAGAGTTTAATGCCTGAATTATGACATTGACATTGTCCAAAGGGTAGTTTATCTATTTAAACACAAATGGGGGCATATATGTGTAGTTCGTTTGTCAGTTTCTTTTTTTGTCGTTCATCCGTTATTTTCCAGTTTTCCCCCACAACTCCGGGCCCGGTACCCCTACACAAACTTTGAAACGTTGAAGTAAATTTTTAAATTTCCGCAAAGTTGAAATACTATTTTTGAGAAGGCAGGTTTAAAAAAAATACACCCCTTTTTAAGTCTCAATTTCTTTTTTAATAGTCTTTTACATCGCAGCAGAATTTACTCCTCAATCAAAAAACGTATGTCTTAAGCGTTAAGCTCAATGGATTAACAGTAACTATTTTTTTTTCAAATAAACGGCCAAAAATAGATAGTTTTCTTTTTATTCCTTTATATCAAAGGAAAAAGAAAATGTCTTAATTGCTACAGACTATTACATTTATTTACAATGTACACATGTTCTTTGTTCTCCCTTTTAAAAATGAAAACATTTTTGTCTTGTTTATATCGATATTACTTTCAGTACAAAAAGCTGAATAAAGCAGTTTTGCTTATCTGAACGTAAATAGCAATCTTTGTCCAACATTCTTACAGATAAGTTGATATTTCCATGAAAGCCAAAAAAGGAATATATTCTAATTACACAATTTGTACACCCACGCCGACTTAGAGCATTAAATTTACAGCTGGAATGAAAAAAAGAATATAAAAGGAAAACTTTTAAAAACTTTTTAAAACCTAAGATTTTTTGATAAAGTAGTGAACTTTTCCAACGCAATTTTTTTTACTTTTGTTGTGATTAATGCTTGCGAGGGATCACTTTGGTTCCAGATTTTTATAGTCAAACATGCCAGGAATAAACATGTTTCAGTTACGATAGAACCTGTTTATGGACAGCACAATTCAACATTTTTTTATATGATAAAATATATCAAATAAATGGTATGAAGAAAGTATCAAATAATCGGAGTCTTGTCATTTCATTAATTACTTTTTGTATTTTCTGATCGTAAGATCAGTAAATACATAGCTAACATCCACGGTCTAACACAAAATGTCCTAACAGTCCTAACAACGCAAAGTAGTTCTCACTCAAAACTGCTTAAAAACCAGCAATTTAAAAGAAATAATAATTTTTAATGTAGGCATTTAACGAATTACAGTGCATTAAAAGTTTAGATTAGTCAATAGAAATATGAGGTTACAATCACAAATTTCGCGGATGAATATCTTTTTTACCCAATGAAAAATGTTCGGCTATTTCCGTAAAGCTTCGGATTATCATGAATATCATTTTAATCAATGAAAATGCTATTTTTAGCTATGCCGATTACCGAATACTCCAGAGCGTAGTACACAAATAAATCTGACTGTCGATTAGTGTCCGTCTTTATTTGTCATCCAATGAAAACGCTGTATTTCTGTGCGTAAATGTTCATAGAAGAACAAAAGTCGATACTATATCGAATTCCGTCCATAGTCGACTTCTATTTTTCATAGTACTTCACAGAACCGCATAGTGACGTAATAAAGCGAATGATAATGAGGCCAAATAAAGTTTGACACTAAATATGTTAGTATTCATCCGTGCTATTCTACAGAAATTAGAAACATTCGTCTCCTGTCGCTATCGCTCCCGTCGAAATTTCTAATTTCTGTAGAACAGCACGGATGAACACTAACATATACGTACTGGAATATATACATGTCGGACTGTTTTGGCGAGAAGATTTTCGATAAATTATTTTCATCAGTGTTAAACAACACGTTTATCGTGAACAAAATACCTCGAAATTAATAAGGATTACAAACACGAAATGGAAATTCTCAATTTAGAATTACATAATGTATTCGTTTTTATTCAAGGTTCATATGTATAACTTCGCCGTGGTGCAGAGGTAAGCGGTCTCGTTGAGGGTGTGAGAGTCCTATGGTTCAAATCCTAGTCGAGGCAATTCTATTTTTTTTCATGCAAAATTCCATATGTAAATCTCAAACTGTTATAGAAGAAAATCAAAACGCTGTCGCTGCGTAAGATGAATTATAGTATATAAAAATAAACTTATACAGGAAAGTACATACAGATAGTCAGTATGATTTAGATTACAAAGATCAGAAAATACCATAGAGCTGCAGCCCTTTGATTTATGAATGGAAATGTTGACAAGCCAAGCCAAAGTCCGTGGCCGAGTTGTTAAGGTCGTTGACGTCAAGCCACTTGCCTCCTACCGCTGTAGTTCGAGCTGCGCTAGCGTCTTCGGATTGTATGATGTGAGAAAGCTATCAAGCTAGCTAACAGTACGTCGATAATTCTACTCGTGTGTCCTTTTGTGCCTGAAATAATGCACAGAAGGGTACTTGAGGTCTTTCTCCACCAATTAAGCTATAAACTCGCCATATGACCTTAACTGTGCTTTTGCGTAAAAATGCAACAAAACTAAAGCAAAAAGAAATCCTCAAAAAAAAAAATAATAAAACAAAAAAACAAGCCAATCATATTTGTTTAAGCACAATGCTGAACTGAAAGTGATTAACCTTTGCTACCAATACAGAGCAAGGCTAGCTCGCACATATGTGCATTCTGCAAAAGCTCGGTGTATTCTATGCTTAATGAGGGTCCATCCGCCCTTTCAGGAAATGAGAGTACAGACCCCTCTAAGAAGGTTCACTACTTTTGATAGCTCAAGAATGCACATACAAATAGTCATGAATCGACCACGGGAAAATCATTTCACTAGTAAACATCATTTTCTTAGTTTAAGCCGTCTTTATTTTGTTATAATAATTATTCCGATTCTTCCAATTGTCGTCTGCCGTACATATTGTGTTATATGTCAATGTATTTTTCCCTGTACATAAAAACAACAATTGGTTGTACGAAGAAATTAATGCCTAATTTAACAATATTTCTGTTAACAAAATTTCCCGCGTATTACCAGGATAGCAATTTCCGCGCTTAATCAAAGTATCTTTGTGTCATTTTTAGTGTTACTTTATGGTACAGTAAAATGCAATCATACCTCATATTGGCTTTTAAATCGAAAAGAATAGATTCTCAGATTGAGATGACGTGAAAAATAGAGAAAATAATATACAGTAGACTACCGGTCCCCGGATGATTGCACGCCGAATGCAATTTTAGTTTTGTTCCATAGCATTATAAGCACTTATTTACTTCGGCATAATCAGTATAAATTTGTAAGGTTCTGTGGCCAGATGGTGGACACCAGGTTATAACAAAATCAGTTATTTAGTACAAGCACGGAGTAAGTCTAAGTAAACAACAACATAAAGATATTATAACGAAATAGGTAATTGGTAACAATTTTCTCAGAAGGAAAATTTTATGAAGATTTATGGACTCGCCATGTGTTACCTTTAGCCATGTTCACAACTTTAACAGCTTCTTTCTTTACAGGTTTGTCCTGTTACTTTAACGGTGTTATACCAAATTCTTTTCATAGAATGTATTTACTTATAAATATTTTATTCAGAATAACAGTACTTGACGTCAAAAATATTGTCAAAACTCCTACAACGAATTGTCTAAATTTCATTTTACTTAAGACAATTTCGATTTGTAAACATGCCAATATAAACTAGGTAAAACATATTTTTGTCCAGAATTGTTCGATAGCAAGATTACTCTCTTTTGATTGATGATTCCAAAAATCTTCCAAAAGCTGTTGAAGTATTATTTCTATGAAAATGATTTAAACATCTAAATATTCTCAGTTTTAAAAACTCTTTAAAATGTCTTTACGCAAGTGCGTTATTACCGCATACATTTGTATGCTTAGGAAAATGATTTGTTGCCACTTTCATTTTAATTCACGTCTACTAAGAATTCATTTAAGAACATTTTCTGCCGCAGTTCATTTGATTAAGTAAAACTGATCTGGAATGACTCCCTCAAGAAAGAAATGCTTCATGAAATTAGAGACAATACTGAAATCATGATCATTACCACATGAAATATTCATGTATTGTAGAAGGATCAAATATCCTATTTACAGTGTATAGATTTATTGATATATTCTTAAAGAATACATTATTCTGGTTTGTTCTTTCTTAACATATACAAGTTCAAATGTTTGGATTTTTTCTAAGAAATTAAAAAAAAACCCGCAATATTTGGATATAACTCTAGGCGAAAATAAAATTGAAACATTTCCTATTTTGAAAGAATAAATGTATGCATTTGTTATAACATTTGACTTCAGTAACAATGAACTAGCAATAACAATATCTTCTGTTTGAATTTTCATGCGTTTTATATGACGGTTTAAGCTTATGTCCCTGATATTAAGGAGATGACAAGATAAATACATGTAATATATATGTGATATTTAAAAAATGATTTAAAAAAAAGGAAGAAAGAAAAGGAATTTAAGGTCAAACTACATGTAAAATGGTCCAGAACAAAATTATTAGAAAATTTATTACAATGAAAAAGAAGGTGATTTAAATCGACAAATTTTTGAACTATGAAGTAAATATCAGTTTATTTCAATCGGCAAACTTTTGAAAGTTTAAATCGATATCACTCCTTGCAAATTATTATAATTTTAAGGACAATGTAAATTTATTATTTTACGAACAATGTAAATTTGTTATTTTAAGAACAATGTAAATTTGTTTTTTAAGGACAATAAGGGCAATTTAGATTCATTACTTTAAGGACGTAAATTCATTTAAATACTCGTTTGATAGTTATAAGACTTGTTTTGATAACCAGAAACTTATATTGGAAAATACATCACTAAACGAGTGAATAGATTATAGTTTAAATAAGATCAACACCGAAACCTTGACACGTGTGTTTCTGGTTTATGTAATAGTTTAACGATATAAGAAAAATAAAAAATTTAAACAGTTGAAAACTCGATTATAGCTGTTTAAGACGTTTAATTATTTTTTCCTTAAATAGACATAACGTTTAAATAAATCTAAAAAAAGTCTATTGAAGACAGTTTATGCGAAATAGACTGACATAATTTTTCAAATTTAGGCCTCCTCATGGAACACAAAAGTAGGACAAAGATTTAATCTTCATAACCTCTGGTCCTCTTTCAAAATTTCATTCTGTTTAGTTCCGTCCATTGTTGTCCCGTTTAGGGCACACACTTTCTTTTTCTCTGGGACCATACGCCGCTTTTCGTGAAATATCTCAAAAGTGTCACATTGAAGGTTCCATGATAACCGCCGTATGAAAACATCTGCGGATGTTTCTAAATTCAAAATGTCGGCATTTTCATGTTTTTTGCCCGATTCGTGATTTGTTTTGAGAATAATGTGTAGTGTGTACATTAAAATAGATTTTTCAATTCGTATATTGCTTTCTCTGTCACTTTCTTTAATAGGCATACTTTAAGGTAACAAAAACAGTTTAAAATCGCAACAATTCAAATTAGAATCATCATTTTAATTGTAAACAAGATTGACAAGGGATTATGTAATAACCACAAAATAACATTCTTAGCTGTTGTGTCTTGTTTTGATTAAAGTTTCAATGGTGTCTTTCAATTCGTCAAAATTTATCATCCATTTTTTAAAATTGCAGTCATTAACAAACACTCAAAACAAGTACATGTACTATTGGTATCACACGCGCACCAATGTAATAATATCAAAATTAAGCGTGCTGTATTTGAAATAAAGCACATCATTACAATATTTAGAAAGAAACATGCTTACTGCAAACATGTACAATACAAATACTTTATCAATTCTATTAACATAAACAAATTATAAATGTTATACTATTTTAAAGTGGTACTATCAAAAATCTGGATCAGGTGTAATTCCTCGGAAGCCTTGAAAACAAAATTATGCATCCGCAATATGAAAATTGCTTACTCGGCTTTATTGTATCCGTTCATGAGAAATTATGAAAAAGTGCAACACCTCTCATGCCCCCTAGCACCGACTTGAAGCAATATTCAACCCAAGTCAACGGTTACTTTGAACTCGATTTAGCAAGTTTGGGACGCCTACACAATGCATAATGATTTTAGTTTATTGTTGATAAATTGCATCTACTGATTTAAAATTTTCGGGTGTTAGCTATCTATAATTGAGTATATTGTCAACATTTAGAACTTTACTAGTAGGTGTGAATTGACATCATTTCTAATGCTTTTAGCAGTTGTGACACCTTATCCAAATATAATGGATAAAAATTATTTCACATTCTGAAGAAAAACTTCTAAATAAAAAGAGAAACATATTAACTTCTCTGTCTGGTACATTGTAATATGTGATACATTTTTAATGACGTTTTTTAAACTACACTTTGAAACCCTTTTTATTTTATTTTTTAAATTTTACTCTCGTAATATTTATACTGCTTTTTCTAAAAGCTAATTTTATGTTTCAATATATTACACTTGATGTTTATACATTTTTCATGTTATATTCTTTATATTTTGATAATCTTTATTTACTTTTTATGTTTCAAACCCCAGATAACTGAACCAATTTTAATAAGAAATAGCATGCAGTTATAGTTTACTAGAACTTAAACCGAAGAGACTTTATTCTTATTCTCAATATTAATTTTCTTAAGTGATTCCTTAAACTTTTCCTGGTGGAGATTGGCTGAAGCCGGTGCTAGGGGGCGTGAGGGATGTTGCACATATTCATTATCCCTCATGTACAGACTCAATCAAACTAAGTCTGCAATTCTCTTCTAATTTTGTTGTGATTAATGCTTCCGAGGGATCACTTTGTTTCCAGATTTTTATGAACATATCTACAAAATATTAATCATGAGCGTTTTTTTCGTATTTTCCCATGATAGTAAAGCGTAATTTAAGACAACATGGCAGTTCAATTCTAATTGTCATGAAACTTTTGAAAATGTACTTAAAATTAAAATATTGTTGAAGAACAAAGAAAGTAATATACACATTGCAAACGGCACTAAAATTGTACAAAATATACCGCAAAAAGAGGACAGAAATTGCAAAATAGCCCTTACTATGTTAATAACGCAGTAGAAATATAGTGTTATATACTGCACAATCAAGCATTAATTAATTGCACGTTATACGTTAATTGTTGCTAAAACGTGGAAACCTTTTCCTTTTCTTAAAATCTCAGAACGTTTTTCTCAACTTTGATTTCTTGATATATTTTGGCAAACAGCTTCAAATCAACTGCTATAAACGAATTACATTTTATCGTTCTATACTTTGCTTTGTGCTTTTTTCTGTTTTTCATACTAGAATGAATTTACGTCCCTTGAACGTTTATTTGTCGTTCTTTACCTTTCTATGTGCCTTTTGGGGTTTTCTTTCTATGACTGAGTTACGTCTCTTTTATTTACTATGCGACTTTTCTAAAAAAAAATTTGTAACTATGAATCGTTCTTTACTTTACTATGTGTCTTTCCTGTTTTTCATACTATGTATGAATTACGTTACTAGAACGTTATCAAGTCGTTCTTTACTCTACTATGTGCCTTTGTTTTGGTTTTGGTACTATGAATCGTTCTTTACAATGTGCCTTTTCTGTTTTTTACTGTGTAGGATTAACTATCCTTGAACATTATCTTTTTGTTTTATACTTTACTATGGGTCTATTCTGTTTTTCTTCCTATGAATCGTTCTTAACTTTACTTTGTGCCTCTTCTGTTTATGTTACTATGAATAATTAACGTTCCTTGAACTTTCTCTTGTTGTTCTTTACTTTACTATGTGCCTTTCTGTTTTTGTAACTATTAATTGTTCTTTTCTTTACTATGTGCTTTTTCTATTTATGTTACTATGAATGAATAATGTTCATTGAACGTTCTCTTGTCGTTATTTACTTTACTATGGACCTTTTCTGTTGTTGTTTTTTTGATACTATGAATCGTTCTTTACTTTACTATGTGCCTTTTATGTTTTTGTTTACGGATCTTGATCGTTCTCTTGTTGTTCTTTTGATCTTTACTTTACTATGCGTCTTTTCTATTTTCCTTGCTATGAATGGATTACGATCCTTGATGGTTCTCTTGTAGATCTTTTCTTTACTATTTGCCTTTAGTTTTCTTTTTTTCTTACTATGTCGTTCTTCACTTTACTAAGGGCTTTTTCTGGGAGGTTATTTAGCAATTTGTGTTTATTTAATATTGATCTCATATTCCATTTCTTTTAATTTATTATATTGCAAGGATTGCAAATATGTCTCTTTAATCTTTTGTCTTTATAATCTCAACTTTTCAATTTTATTAAGGATTTATCAGCTCCTTTTGAATAGTTGAGTTAAAGTCTTGGGTATTTCACCATTAATGCCCTAATGCAAATTTTGTTTGGGTAACCCAATTGATCCGTCTACAATTCACTAAGAGTGGTTACCAAAACAGTAAAATTGAAGGCAAAAGATAACAAATGCACGATAATTGTACGCGGTCAATTAAAAAAAATTGTGCAGTGTACATGTTTATTGAAAGAGAATTTAATTACGCAATATTTTGAAAGTAAGTGATTCATTTTGATAAATTTCACATGCTTTGTTTTCATGTTAAATAAATGAAAATCCTCGCTGATAGTGTCTATATATTTGTATTGGTTTAATATTGACTAAAATGAATTATCTCAACAAAGTGAGATTTGATACTTTTTTAAATTGTATTTACGAGGAGATGTGATTATAGTCTGATGCATATAAATAAATCGTAAACACCTTAAAATGAGACAATTTGCAAGTAATTGTCTGCATAATTTAAAAAACATTAAATGTTGTTATTATGTGTTTGTAGGTAAATGCTTAAAATGTGATAAACAAGATCAACAAGGAAAGGCGGCGTTCAAAATGACATTAAATAAAATTGGAATTTCTCACTTGTTTTGTGTGTATGTGTGTACATACGTGCGTGTGTGCGTGCGTGTGTGTGTGTGTGGTTTTTTGATAACTGAGAAACGAATGAAACAAAGCGCAGGATCCCCGCGCTATATTGTGATGGTGGGTGTAAGTACCAGGGTTTGTCAGAACAATGTACATGTTTTCTCTTAAAAACAAATATTTACAAAATAAGCAACACAGAGATCAAGTATTTTTATTTTTTAATTTTTTTAGATACATGTACTGAAAGGAAGTCGTTTGTAAATAAAACACCAAAATCATTTCTGCAAACCAATACCCTTAATTAATTCTTGTTACTGTTAGAATAATAAACTGAAGATTTTGTTATAATAAATATATATTGTCTTTGATATAAAAATGTTGACTACAAGAGCTTTTCATATCCTAATTTAAATAACAGCATCTTTATTCAAACTTTGAACATAAAAGTTGGTATTTTCATTAGAGTCCAAGAGAGAAATAATCATAAATGATACACTTTGTACACCAGCGTCGCCTGTAGACCAGTTAATTGGCAGTCTAAAATAAAAACATGGAAATAAATTAGACAACATTTCATGGCAAACACTTAATACAATTTCAATTAATATGCATTGAGTTCCAAAGTATAAGATAAGTTTTAAAATTCTCCCAAGTGTAAACAAGTTTGAAAATGATGAACAATTGCAGATGTTTATTAATTTGGCAAATATCACAGAAACTTTAAAGTGGTCGGCGTTGCTTACCTAGAAACTGATGGGTATGGTTAAATAAGATTTAATAAATAAAAAAACGTTTAAGAGGGAATCAGAAGTCAGAGCTCCCTCATCCCCGAACTTCTCTCTACCACTAAAAAAAGAATTATTTACAAAGCATTTGCGAAAGGGACTGATACGCCTTATGTTAATACAAACTGCAATATTAGTATACAGTAAATCAGGCTAAAATAACTATTGTATACTTTTCACATAGGAGAGTTACTAACAGGTTCAGACTTGTTAAAAAAAAAGAACTGTACACATTGCCATTGGCCGAATAAAAGATAAACAAGATAATTAATTTAACAAGAAACATAAAGGATTTAATTACCGATTTCTGTCGATGCTCAATTTTGGCACTTGCCTGTCGGCGGCGTCTTTTTCCCGGACTGAGTGAACTCTGAAGCCAGTTGTACATGTCTGCAATGGCTGAGTACTGCTCGGTCTGACAGTGAAATCCAAGATTTAGATTACAACTTCGCTTCCTGTAAACATAATTGAATTTTTCATTGGCCCATACGTTCAATGAGCGAGTAATTATAATTGAGTTCAGAATGATATACAATGAGTTATTTCAAGACTTCATGAATATTTTCTAGATAAAAGTGATAACAAGACGGGCTTTCCTGAACAATTAGTCCATGTAATTATGTTTTTATTGACTAAAGAGTAATTTACGTCACTCAGAAGATGCCATGTCATTTTCTATACAAATTTATATATAGTATTAATTAAGACTGTGAAAATAATTGCGTCATCTGTGATTGATGTTTCTGCAAATTTTACACGACTTTAATTACATGGACATATGACCCGATTCAACATTTTAAAGAAATAGATAGATTAAACTAATTCAAACGGGGGGGGGGGCAATTTGTTTAATACTCCTTAAAGAAGAAAAAGCGACAAGAATGTGTGTACAAATAATCACATGAATTGCCCGCGGGAAAATCATTTCACTAGTAAACATCATTTTCTTTGTTTAAGCCGTCTTCATTTTGTTATAATAATTATTCCGATTCTTCCAATTGTCGTCTACCGTACATTTTGTGTTATATGTCAATGTATGTTTCCCTGTACATATAAACAACAATTGGTTGTACGAAGAAATTAATTCCTAATTAAACAATATTTCTGTTAATAAAAGTTCCCCCGTATTACCAGGATAGCAATTTCCGCGCTTAATCAAAGTATCTTTGTGTCATTTTAGTGTCACTTTATGGTACAGTGAAATGCAATCATACCTCATATTGGCTTTTAAATCGAAAAGAATAGATTCTCAGATTGAGATGACGTAAAAAATAGAGAAAATAATATACAGCAGACTACCGGTCCCCGGATGATTGCACGCCGAATGCAATTTTATTTTTGTTCCATAGCATTATAAGTACTTATTTACTTCGGCATAATCAGTATAAATTTGTAAGATTCTGTGGCCAGATGGTGGACACCAGGTTATAACAAAATCAGTTATTTAGTACAAGCACGGAGTAAGTCTAAGTAAACAACAACATAAAGATATTATAACGAAATAGGTAATTGGTAACAATTTTCTCAGAAGGAAAATTTTATGAAGATTTATGGACTCGCCATGTGTTACCTTTAGCCATGTTCACAACTTTAACAGCCGCTTTCTTTACATGTTTGTCCTGTTACTTTAACGGTGTTATACCAAATTCTTTTCATAGAATGTATTTACTTATAAATATTTTATTCAGAATAACAGTACATGACGTCAAAAATATTGTTAAAACTCCTACAACGAATTGTCTAAATTTCATTTTACTTAGGACAATTCCAATTTGTAAACATGCCTATATAACTAGGTAAAACATATTTTTGTCCAGAATTGTTCGATAGCAAGATTACTCTCTTTGGATTGCTGATTCCGAAATCTTCCAAAAGCTGTTGAAGTATTATGAAAATGATTTAAACATCTTAACATTTTCAGTTTTAAAAACTCTTTAAAATGTCTTTACGCAAGTGCGTTTTTACCGCATACATTTGTATGCTTAGGGAAATGATTTGTTGCCACTTTCATTTTAATTCACGTTTACTAAGAATTCATTTAAGAAAATTATCTGCCGCAGTTCATTTGATTAAGTAAACTGATCTTGAATGACTCCCTCAAGAAAGAAATGCTTCATGAAATTAGAGACAATACTGAAATCATGATCATGGCAACATGACATATTCATGTATTGTAGAAGGATCAAATATCCTATTTACAGTGTATAGATTTATTGATATATTCGTAAAGAATACATTATTCTGGTTTGTTCTTTCTTAACATATACAAGTTCAAATGTTTGGATTTTTTCTAAGAAATTAACCCCCCCCCAATATTTGGATGTAACTCTATGCGAAAATAAAATTGAAACATTTCCTATTTTGAAAGAATGAATGTATGCAGTTGTTTTTTTTTCAATAAAGTATAACATTTGACATCAGTAGCAATGGACAAGAAATAGCAGTATCTTCTGTTTGAATGTTCATGCGTTTTTATTTTACGCGTTTCAGCATATGCACCTGATATTTAGGAGATGACAAGATAAATAATTAATATGATATTTAAAAAATGATTTTTTTAAAAAAAAGTAAAAAAGAAAAGGAATTTAAGATCAAACTGTAACTATATGGATAATGGTCACGAACAATTTTTTTAGGAAATTTATAACAATGGAAAAGAAGGTGATTTCAATTGACAAACTTTTGAAATTTGAAATATGTGTCAGTTTATTTCAATAGACAAACTTTCGCAATTTTAAATCGATATCACTCCTTGCAAATAATGATAATTTTAGGGACAATTTTATTATTTATTACAATTTTTTAAGTATTATTTTAAAAACGATATTAATTTGTTATCTTAAGGACAATGTAAATTTAACATTTTAAGGAAAATTTAAATTCATTACTTTTAGGACGTAAGTTCATTAAAATACTCGTTTGATAGTTATAAGACTTGTTTTGATAACCAGAAACTTGGATTGGAAAATATATTACTAAGAGAGTGAATAGATTAAGTTTAAATAAGATCAACACCGAAACCTTGACACGTGTGTTTCTGGTTTATGTAATAGTTAGACACTTATAAGAGAAATATTAAAAGATTTAAACTGTTGAACATCGATTATAGCTGTTTTTTTCTTATTGGGGCCTTACTAATTTAGTCTTTGTGCATACGCCCGTCTATTCAGTTAGACCTCACGTGTAAATAAATTGTTAAATAAACTCTATTGAAGACATTTTAAAATTTAGGCCTCACCATTGGACACAAAGTTTGGACAAAGGCTTAATCATATGAATGTTTTTTTTCACGTCTAAAGTACAAAGTACACCATAATAATTAGGTTTTGGGGTCAAATTATTGAAAATCGAAAACGTTTACTTTTTATGAATCAAAACATTTTCTCTAATTTAAGAACAAACAACCCATTGTCTATTCAAGTAAAATATTCCAAGTTGTGAACGTTACGGTAACATATTTAAATGATGCGGCCTGCAAGTGATAGCATTCCTAGTATTGACATTTTTTAAGAAATTGTGCATGATTCGTGATTTGTTTTGATGTAAATGTAGTGTGTACAGTAAAATAGATTTTCAAATGGTGTATTGCTTTCTCTGTCACTTTGTTTAACAGGCATACTTTGTATATGTACTGGTTCACATTGTAACAAAATTTGATTTTAAAATCGCAAAAATTCAAATTAAAATCATCATGTTATTTGTAAATAATATTGACAAGGGATTATGTAATAAACAAAAAATAACATTTTCAGCTGATGTCTACCATTTTTATATCTTATTTGATAAAAAAATGACTTTGATTTAAGTTTCAATGGTATCTTTCAATTCATCAAAATTTATCATCCACTTTTTTTTAAATTGCAGTCATTAACGAACACTCAAAACAAGTAATATTGGTATCACACGTGCACCGATGTAATAATATCAAAATGGAGCGTGCTGTATTTGAAAAAAAGCACATCATTACAATATTTAGAAAGAAACATGCTTACAGCAAACATGTACAATAAAAATATTTTATCAATTCTATTAACATAAACAGATTATAAATGTTATACTATTTTATAGTCGTACTATCAAAATCTGGATCAGGTGTAATTCCTCGGAATTATGTATCCGCAATATGAAAATTGCAGACATCGGCTTTATTGTGTCCGTTCATGAGAAATTATGAAAGAGTGCAACACCTCTCATGCCCTCCACCACCGACTTGAAGCAATATTCAACCCAAGTCAACGGTTTCCTTGAACTCAATTTGGCATGTTTGGGAAACCTACACAATAAATAATGATTTTAGTTTATTGTTGATAAATTGCATCTACTGATTTAAAATTTTCGATTGTTAGCTATCTATAATTGAGTATATTTTAACATCTAGAACTTTACTACTGAGTATGAAATTGATAATCATTTCTAATGCTTTTAGCAGTTGTGACACATTAGCTAAATATTACTGTCAAAACTTGTTTAACATTCTGAAGAAAAACTTCTAAATAAAAAGAGCAACTTATTAGCCTCTCTGTCAGGTACATTGTTATTGTCTTTTTCTTAAACTACACTTTGAAATCCTTTTTATTTTATATTTTAAAATATTTTATAAAACGTGACAACCTTTTACTTTCCTTAGAATCTCAGAACGTTTTTGATTTTTTGATACATTTTGGCATACAGCTTCAAATCAACTACTATGAACGAATTACATTCCTTTAACGTTCTCTTGTTGCTCTATACTTTGCTATATGCTTTTTCTGTTTTTCTTTTCTTCCTATGAATGAATTTCTTTACTTTATTTTT
Organism: Ruditapes philippinarum; assembly: GCF_026571515.1. Lineage (NCBI taxonomy): Eukaryota > Metazoa > Mollusca > Bivalvia > Venerida > Veneridae > Ruditapes > Ruditapes philippinarum. The sequence goes on from NW_026865921.1 coordinate 76,189, forward strand.
GTCGTTCTTAAAACCTCTACTCTTCGTTCTTTGTTATGTGCCTTTTCGGTTTTTTTTATATTATGACTGGATAACGTTCCTTCTATTAACTATGCGACTTTTCTACTTTTTTGTAACTATGAATTGTTCTTTACTATGTGTCTCTCCTGTTTTTCTAACTATGTATAAATTACGTTACTAGAACGTTATCTTGTCGTTCTTTACTCTACTATGTGCTTTTTTGTTTTGGTACTATGAAACGTTCTTTACAATGTGCCTTTTATGTTTTTTTACTGTGTAGGATTTACTATCCTTGAACATTATCTTTTTGTTCTGTACTTTACTATGGGCCTATTCTGTTTTTCTTACAATGAATCGTTCTTTACTTTACTTTGTGCCTTTTCTGTTTTTGTTACTATGAACGAATAACATTCCTTGAACGTTCTCTTGTCGTTCTATACTTTACTATGGGTCTTTTTGTTTTTGTAGATATTAATCGTTATTTCTTTAGTATGTGCCTTTTCTATTTTGTTACTTCGAATGGTCTGCGGTTCTTGAACGTTCTCTTGTCGTTCTTTTGGTCTTTACTTTACTATGCGTCTTTTCTATGTTCCTTGCTATGAATAGATTACGATCCTTGATGGTTCTCTTGTAGATCTTTTCTTTACTATTTGCCTTTTCTTTTTTCCTTACTATGTCGTTCTGTACTTTATTATGGGCTTTTTCTGGGGGATATTCAGCAATTTGTGTTTATTCAATATTGATCTCATATTCCATTTCTTTAAATTTATTATATTGGAAGGATTGCAAATATGTCTCTTTAATCTTTCGTCTTAATAATCACAACTTTTCATTTTTATTAAGGTTTCATCAGCTTCTTTTGAATAGTTGAGTAATGCCCTAAAAAATCTAAATGCCAATTCTTTTGGAATCCCAACTGATCTGTCTACAATTCCCTAAGAGTGGTTATCATAACAATAAATTTGAAGGCAAAAGATAAAAACTGAACGGTAATTTTACACGGCAAATTTGAACTTATTGTACAGTGTACATGTATATTGAAAGATAATTTAATTACGCAATATTTTGAAAATAAGTTATTCATTCTAATCAACTTCACATGCTTTGTTTTCATGTGAAATAAATGAAAATCCTCGCTGATCTCGTCTAAATATTTGTATTATTTTAATATTGACTAAAATGAATTATCTCAACAAAAATAAGATTTGATATTTTTCAAATTGTATATACGACGACATGTGGTTCTATTCTGATGCATATAAATAAATCGTCAACACCATAATATGAGAGAAGTTGCAATAAATTGTCTGCATGATTTGAAAACATTAAATGTTGGTACGTATTATGTGATTGTAGGTTAATGCTGAAATTAAATAAAATAGGAGTTTTTTAATTTTTTTCTTTTGATAACTGAGAAACGAATGAAACCCCGCGCTATATTGTGATGGCGGGTGCAAGTACCAGGGTTTGTCAGAACAATGTACGTGTTTTCTCTTAAAAACAAATATTTACAAAATAAGCAACACAGAGATCAAGTATTTTTATTTTTTATATTTTTTAGATACATGTACTGAAAGGAAGTCGTTTGTAAATAAAACACCAAAATTATTTCTGCAAACCAATACACTGAATTATTTCATTTTCCTGTTAAAATAATAAAAATAAAATAAGATTTTGTTGTAACTATATATAATAAATATATATTGTCTTTGGTATGAAAACAGTTGACTACAAGAGTTTTTTATAACTTAATTTGAATAACAGCATCTATATTAAAACTTTGAACATAAAAGTTGATATTTTCATTAGAGTCCAAAAAAGAAATAATTTTAAATGATACACTTTGTACACCAGCGTCGCCTGTAGACCAGTTAATTGGCAGTCTACAATGAAAAGAGGAAATAAATTAGACAACATTTTATGACAAAAACTTTAATTCAATATCAATAAATATGCATTGAGTTCCAAAGTACAAGATAAGTTTTAAAATTCTCCCAAGTGTAAACAAGTTTGAAAATGATGAACAATTGCAGATGTTTATTAATTTGGCAAATATCACAGGAACTCTAAAGTGGTCGGTGTTGCTTACCTAGAAACTGATGGGTATGGTTAAATAAGATTTAATAAATAAAAAAACGTTTAAGAGGGAATCAGAAGTCAGAGCTCCCTCATCCCCCCACTTCTCTCTACCACTAAAAAAAAATTATTTACAAAGCATTTGATAAAGGGACTGATACGCCTTATGTTGATACAAACTGCAATATTAGTATACAGTAAATCAGGCTAAAATAACTATTGTATACTTTTCACATAGGAGAGTTACTAACAGGTTCAGACTTGTTAAAAATAAGAACTGTACACATTGCCATTGGCCGAACAAAAGATAAACAAGATAATTAATTTAAAAAGAAACATAAAGGATTTAATTACCGATTTCTGTCGATGCTCAATTTTGGCACTTGCCTGTCGGCGGCGTCTTTTTCCTGGACTGAGTGAACTCTGAAGCCAGTTGTACATGTCTGCAATGGCTGAGTACTGCTCGGTCTGACAGTGAAATCCAAGATTTAGATTGCAACTTCGCTTCCTGTAAACATAATTGAATTTTTCATTGGCCCATACGATCAATGAGCGAGTAATTATAATTGAGTTCGGAATGATATACAATGAGTTATTTCAAGACTTCATGAATATTTTCTAGATAAAAGTGATAACAATACGGGCTTTCCTGAACAATTAGTTCATGTAATTATGTTTTCATTGACTAAAGAGTAATTTACGTCACTCAGAAGATGCCATGTCATTTTCTATACAAATTTATATATAGTATTGATTAAGACTGTGAAAAAAATTGCGTCATCTGTGATTGATGTTTCTGCAAATTTTACATGACTTTAATTACATGGACATATGACCCGATTCAACATTTTAAAGAAATAGATAGATTAAACTTATTCAAACGGGGGGGGGGGGGGAGGACGGGGTGTTGGGTTGCGATTTGTAATACTTCTTAATCAAGTAAAAGCGACAAGAATGTGTGTACAAATAATCACATGAATTGCCCGCGGGAAAATCATTTCACTAGTAAACATCATTTTCTTAGTTTAAGCCGTCTTCATTTTGTTATAATAATTATTCCGATTCTTCCAATTGTCGTCTACCGTACACATTGTGTTATATGTCAATGTATTTTTCCTTGTACATATGAACAACAATTGGTTGTACGAAGAAATTAATGCCTAATTTAACAATATTTCTGTTAACAAAATTTCCCGCGTATTACCAGGATAGCAATTTCCGCGCTTAATCAAAGTATCTTTGTGTCATTTTATTGTCACTTTATGGTACAGTAAAATGCAATCATTCCCCATATTGGCTTTTACATCCCAGAAAACAGACACTACAATTGAGATGACATGAAAAACTGAGAAATTAGTATAGACTATACCGGTCCTCTGAGGATTGCGCGTCGGATGCAATTTGATTTTTGTTTGGAAGAAGAAGATTTTTGGGTTATTTAAGCCTGTTTTGACCAGAGTATGATTGACTGTGGCACAATCAGTATTTGTGTTGTCATGTTTTGACGTTTCTTTGACCAGGTGCCACACACAAGGTTATAGAATAAAGTAGATTTTAGTACATGCACGTGAGACCGTCTGATAACATAAAGATATTTCAACGAAATTAGTAATTGATGAGAATTTTCTCAGAAGGAAAACCTTTATAAAGATTTATGTACTCGACAGGTGTTTAACCATGAGGACGTTCAAAACTTGATAAACCGCTATATTTCACAGGTTTGTCAAGTCACTTTGGATTGGTTTTACTCATGAACGTGTCATTCAGAGTAACAATACTTGGCTGTAACAAAATTAAACACTGAACTGTCATCCACATTGACATAGAATAGTTTCGTTTTGAAAACATGCCTATAAAAACAATAAAGACACATTTTGTCCAGACTTGTTCAAAAGCACTATTTCTGTTTTTATTGCTGATTTCATAATCTTTAAACAGCTATTCTAAGTAAGCTGTCAAAGTAAAGACTACTTCAAGAAACAATAATATAAATATCTAAAACAATTGAAAAAAAAAGATCTTTAAATCGTCTTTTCGTAAGAGCGTTATTGCCACCATGCATGCATGTTAAGAACAATGGCAATGATGTGTTGATATTATTCCTTTTTATTCATGTAAATGCATGTTAATTCAGAATGCTTCAGAGAAAATTCCCTGCGGCTCAGCATATGATTGGATGAAATAATTTCAAAAACCGATACACTGGTAGACTCCCTCAAGGAGAATATACTGCATGAAATTACATACAATATTAAAATCATGATCATGTCCTGACGACAAGCAATATTCATATATTACTGGATAAAATATTTTATTAATAGATTTAGGTATCTTCTATAAGACAACATGCTCCTGTGTCATTATATCATGACATTAAAAAGCAAAGACCGCTCTTATGGGATATTGCTCCAAACGAACTTAAAACATTTCAAACAATAAGCAGAAACTTGGATTTGAAAATATAGCTTTTAAGTGCAAAGTCATTTTCTATATACAAAATAACAAAATCTTGAAAACAAATCACTAGAAACCGGGAATATACTAATTAACGACCATAACATTTTTGAAATATAAGAGCGAACTTTACATTGTTCTAGTTATTCTTTGAGTTGTTCCTTCCAGTTATATATGTATATGATTTAGCCTACAATCGATATTTAAGCATTACAAAGTCTAGACAAATTTGCTTAATTTTGCATGATTCGTGATTCGTTTAAAGAGAAATGTAGCTGGTCTTAAAAGCTTGAACGAACATTCAATTTATACACTGCTTTCTTTGTCGCCTTTGTGCAACTTTACTATTTTATGTGTGTCGATGTGGCGTAAAACCCAAAACAAACAAACAAACAAACAAACTATTTTATATCACAAGTATACTGATTCACACTCTTGCGGGAAATCTAAATTATGTTAAAGAAACAATTCAAATAAATAACATCGTGTTAAAATAATCGTAAACATGATTGTCAGTGGATTATGTAAATAACGTGAAACTTTATTTTACGCAGATTTGTTTTCTTTTCTTATCTTAGCTGATAAAAAGCTATAAATTGGATTAAGGTTTCAATGGTATCTTTCAGTTCATCACAAATAATCATCCATTTTTAAAACTGAAGCCATTAACAAACAATCAAAAACATATTAATATTGGTATCACAGATGCATTGATGCATTGATATCAAAATGGATTGTGCGCTATTTTATTAAAACAACATTAAACCAATTGAGAACGAAACATGTTTGCCACAGACCTTAACATACTTGAATACTAGTATATTTTTTGTATATTATTCTATGAAATCAAATACACTTTACAAATTCGTTAAAAGAGCCTTTATAACAGTTTCGAGTTTTTTTAATTTTTCAAAATCAGGTTTAGTTCAAAGGAAGATCTTATCCGGACATAAGTTGACCTACAGTTTCAGGAAAACAAGTTTCTGTTTAAGCCGGTGCTAGGGGCATGGACGGTAAACTTGCAATATCCAGTACCGTCTATGAACAGGCTCAATTAAACCGAGCCTGAATAATTTTCAATTTTGCCGTGTTGGGCTATCTTAAGGGATTTTGTTTTTCTCTATTTTATATGTTGCCACAAGTTTGTATATTGATGAATAATTTAACAGTTTAAACCTTGTTACTGTTTTTGTATTTTATAACTCTAACATTGGTAATTGCTACATTCTGAACCTTATTTCTGGTTTTGTATTGTATAAATCTAAAATTGGTGATTTCTAGTAGAACCGTACTGTCATTCATAAACTGACAAAAGCCACCTCTCTATGACATTTGCGATGTATTCTAACGTTTACCTATTACAACCTATTTCATCTCAAGGAATGTTCCTACAGTTCATAAACTTATTACTTCAATATTTGTATAACGTCAGTAGCGTAAATTAGAGATTCATTCAATGCAAAAAACGAAATTAAGATTCATCATACACTAAAACATGATAATTAATTTTTCCAATAACCTCCCGCGATACGAGATTTTTTATGTACTCAATACTGGTTACATAACTCCTTAGATATGTATTTTCTTTCCATGTTAGTACATCGTAATGAAGATAAATGGTACTTTTGTTATTAACATAGCTCTTTCTCTACAGAAAACGATATTTTCCACACCATCGGAGCATATGTGTTCTACTTTTGAATATAGAATCCGAAACAGTATATTTATAACCCTCATGGTATAACAAAAATATATCAAACGGAGGAGCTCTACAGACATTTTTGTTTCATCCAGGAAAGAATCATTGTATTCTTATGAATTATTGATGCCAGGTAGCATATATATTTTAACCTCTATTCAGCCCAAGGGGAGTGTGAGAGAAATCTTGGATTTTTCCATTGATATAATTTATGTTCTTTAAGAATTTTCGTACTGATGGGATAAATTATAATGATGCAATCCAGGCCCTTTATTTTTTAGCAAAGCTATGTTGTGGTGATTTATATGTATGAATGAGCTTTATTATTTATTTGATGAATGATTTATACTAAACCAAATCATGTATTGTCAATTTGTTATTTTGTGTTAGGCTTTATATTTATCTGTTTTAATCGAATTTGAAGGCCTAATGAATCTTATCATATAAATTTATCTAAATATATAATATGTATCACAAATAAAGAATGAAGTGCTGTTGCATGTATTCACAGTGTGATTATCTAAAGTCGCATGGAAATGACCAATTTTACCTTTCCAATGTGCCATGCTATTGCGGCGGCTGTGTTTCATGAACTTTGACCTCATGATTTAATGTTTACGTTCATCCTACAGATAAGCACTCAGATTTAATGACTTGTGAACTATGAGAACAAAGTGTAAATACGCAAGGCAACGTTTACAAAACGCAACATTCGACAATAATCAGCCATGCAGAACCGCCAATAAGGCACCCAGCTGGGCACTGAACAAGAATAGGAGAGCATTAATGGGCAGGGCAAGGAAGAAACGTACCAATTATTGTTAACAACCAAAATAGAAACAAGAGCCCGGTTTGAGCCGGGTGATGCTCCCCGAATAGGTTTTGGACACAGGAAAGTACACCTCTTGTAGTTTCAGAGTTATGTCCGTGGAAAAAGTTCAAAGTGCAATAATTCCAAAATTAGGCAAGGCTGTTTACAGTTTTTTGCACTGCACTTCTAATCAATGTTTGATCTATCAACTTACAAAGTTTCTTTGATGCTATCTGTTATGATTTCCGAGTTATGTCCTGGACAATTCAAAAAGTAAAAAATAAACAAAGGGGCAATAACTCCAAATTAGGCAAGTAAAGTTATGATTTTCTTTGTGCACTGCACATCTACCCATTGAGATTTTATCTACCTACAAAGTTTCATGTTGATATCTCTTATAGTTTTACAGCTATGTCCTGGACAAGATTTTTCTAAAGGGGGAGCATTATTCAAAAATAAGGCTTAACAGAGTTATGGTTCTTTTTGCACTGCACATCTTCCATTGAGATCTATTCACCTACAAAGTTTTCATGTTTGATATCTCTTATAGTTTTAGAGTTATGCCCCGGACAAGATTTTTTTTCATATAAGGGGAGATAATTCAAAACTGGGCAAAATAGAGTTATGGTTCTTTGACACTGCACTCCCCCCTCGATGCCTCTACCACTGTATGAAGTTTTCAAAAATTAATCTCCAAGGGTTTTCAAGTTATGTTTCCGGACAAAGTTCAAAAACTATTAAAATAAAACAAAGGGCAATAACTCCAAAATTAGGACAAAAAGAGTTATTGTTCTTATGCACTGCACATCTACCCATTGAGACTATTCACCTACAAAGTTTCATGTTGATATCTCTTATAGTTTTAGAGTTTTATGCCCGGACAAGATTTTTTTATAAGGGGAGATAATTCAAAAAAACCGGGCAAATAGAGTTATGGTTCTTTGACACTGCACTTCCCCCTCGAGATGCCCTCTACCACTTGTATGAAGTTTCAACAAATTATCTCCAAGGGTTTTCAAGTTATGCTCCGGACAAGACAACGGACGGACAGACGGACAGACGGACGGACGGACAGACGGACAGACGGACAAGGCGCCGACTATATGCTCCCCCGAACTTTTTCGGGGAGCATAAAAATGTAAGGCGCTAGAAACACGATGACAATGAATTAATGTATTATGTAATTTGTTTGTTACTTATAGAAACTAAGATTAGAATTTTTGTTCCCGTGAGTTCATTTTTAAATAAGTACTGTAGTCGACTTTCTCAATGTGTCGAAGTAAAATGAAAGTCCCCATTTTCCCCTATATTGTATAGTCTTTAAAAAAACCTATATATGAGTCAAAATTAAAGATACCTTTCGTTTTGTACCGTGGACTGCGCTGCGTCGACAATTCTTTGGAGTTTCTCCAGAAGGTCTTGTTTCTGCATGATATCATCAAGAAGTCTGAAAAGAGTAATTAAAAGAGTTTGCCACTTAATTGTTTATTTATTAATTATCATTATAGCAAAGTTATAAACAAGTAACAGGTAGATATTGTGTAGTAGCATTATATGTTAAAGTACCATTCATTTTTACGGAATGGAAACTCACCTTAATGCACAAATTATAAAATGACTGCAGTCTTCCAGTCGTAAATGCGATTTATATAGTATAGATCTTGTTGTCGTTTTGTAACAATTTAGTTATAAATTTATATACTAAATTATGTAGTATTTATGCAAATTTATCTTAATTATTTATTGTAGATAATATTGTAAGACTCTTGTTCAATGAAACTTATTGAAAAAAAGAAATACATATAATTCAGAATACTTAAATGTTTCTTATTTTGGCTTAACCATTTTTATAAATTCTTTATTTCATCAACTTTTTAGAACTTTTATGGTCCCTTAAAATAAGTGATTCAAACTCCATTTTCACGTTGGGTTGGTGCTAAACGGACATAACTCCTTCATTATGTAATATGAGTTACAGCTTTTTTGCACCAAACCCTCACTTAGTTTTGATATCCTCAAGTTGCAAATGATTATAACAATTTCTATACTGGAAGAAGGAAGTAGGGACGAAAATACAGTAAAATATGAGCAAAAGGTTTCCTACTGAAAACTTTATAGCATTTTTGAAGAGATCCGATAATCATGAATAAAATTCACACTTATTATACTTTAATATTCTAACAATTTGATACTTTGTAACGATTAAATTTTAATAGACAAAGTACAATGAACAATATTCTGCTTCAAATTTAAATGGAATATATGTACATTTAGAGTGTCATGATCATTGATAATAATAAACCTTTGATGACACACGTTTAACTACATAGTAATTTTTTTCAGTCTCCTAATTAGAATCCTCCCACTGGAATTTTAGCGTCTGACATCTAAACAGGTACAATTTTGACTGAATTTGATATAAATTACAAAAACGAATATGCGTTGGTTTAATGTTCATACGTTGTGCACAAGGAAAGTGCATTTTTCGAAAAAAATAAATAAAGGTCTCTTATACACCTCACATAAACAAACAAGCGGCTTCCTGTACCAAATCATTTTGACTATAAAAATGTCGTGATGAAGCAGATCAATATTTCGATTTCTCATTCTAATGAAATTTACGGCCATTTAAATTGAAAACGCTTGAGTGACTTCGCTCAATGACTGTCGTACACCATTGTTGTAACTGTAACATCGTCGGCGTGATTTTATTTATTGTTATCTTATTAATACGCGTGGGGTTAATTAGTTCTAAATTGTTCCAAATGGTTTCAGTGCGCACTTTACTGTTATTTGATATTCATATCTCAATTATCTAAAAGAAAACAAGAATGTCAAAAACATGTGTAACTGATACTACTAGGCACATGCATTCACAGACTAGACAAAATATGTAAAATGTGTACCTGACACGATATAGAGCATGAATACACCAATCTCTATCCTTTTGTCATTCATTTACGGTGTACAGGATTAAATTAAGGGGTGAAGCAAATTTTAATGTTATTAAACACGGTCTTATATTATTTAAGGCAAATTATGGGGTTATCAAAGGTGAGTTTTGGTATAACATTTTGACTCCTGGTTTTGTTAACAGTTTGTAACACTCGAGGTTAGCCATAATCATCTTTCCTGTTTCGGCGCCATATGAACTATATTGGTGCGCCGTAAAACCAAATCAATAAAGAAATTCAGACAGTATGCAATTAATGTTTAGGATTGCTGCTAATTGGCTGCTCACTCAATTGATTGAACTGTAAATCATTAAATGCATGTGATAAGGAAGAACCTTTTGCCAAATCAGATGTATTTTATAGGTTGAGAGTAAGCTGAAATGTTTTAAAGTATTCGATTCAAGATTAACCAATGTTTTAGCTTATTCATTGACCAGTAATCTTTTCTTTGTCTTTCAGGACCCGAATATGCAATTTTCATTTATTCGATATCTTGTAGTCGCCCTTACCGATGGAATTCGTCTTTCAGAATGTTTAAAAACTGTACAAGGGACCACATATCAATTTATTGATAACATTTTATCTTTATGTACCATCTTAAAAACGTGGAGCAAATCGAGGCTATGATCTATACACTAATTGTTGTACTGGCGCATTATTTATCACTTTAAGATAATATCTTTTTTTAAAGATAGAAATGTTGATAACAGAAATTGATGTTCATCGTTAACAAGACAGGTGAAAATCCGCGTGTGCAGTAATCAAATTACACTGCTTTAATATTAACATAAGACCACACTAAGACTAGATGGTATTTATCGACTAGATAATTTTTATATATTAACATAAGACCACATTAAGACTAGTTGGTATTTATCGACTAGATAATTTTTCATATTAACATAAGACCACACTAAGACTAGATGGTATTTATAGACTACATATTTTTTCATGAAAAATAAAACCACACTAAGAGGGGTAGTACCGGTATTTCAAAAAAAAATATAAGATCTTAGCTCTTATAGAACTGATGTTGATTAATTGAATTAAAGCTGTGCTTGATAATCAATGTTGATCTAAGTAACTTACACCTTCTTCTCGGAAAGCTCTGCGTAATCCTCTTGTGATCTCTTACCCGGTGAAAACTTGCCATGAATAGCTTGATTTAATGCTTCACTACTAGATAAGCTGTTATCTGCAGATTGTAAGTCACAGATACTGTCTGACATTGGGCCGAAGTATCTGCAAACGTCTTCTCTGCAAAAAAAGAAATGTAATAATTCTAAATATAATAAAGTGGTTCAAAATTGGGATGATTTACACATTTCTATGGCGATTTTTCCAAATATTATAAGCAAGTTCTTTTTCATTTTGGTAATCTGCTGCCTTTGTTCTATGAAATTAAAGCTTAAAACCTATATATGACTTTGTTATTTCTAATTATGAGTTTAAAAAACTAAATTAGGAGACATATGAGCCTTATTAGGACATTGTTACTCCTACCTTGGACTTTTAAAAAGCCTGATTAAGAGAAATAAAATCCAAATTAGGATTTTGTAGCTCACAAATAGGTATTTTAAAAGCATGATTGGGAATTTATAAAGCCCTAACTAGGAGAAAAATATAAGAATAAGGAGGAATTAAATCCTGATGGAACCTTTTTTAAGGAGTTTTAAAATCCTTACATAGAGAAAGGCTCTCAGGAGTTGTTTTTCTAATAGAACATTAAGATTTAGCAAAGGACAATTCCGTAGTTAATAGTGGACATCGACTAAAATAAATTTATTTTTGCAGCTACCTCATTGCCAGAGAGCATGTACTGTATTACTTTTACCAAGACAACCAGACATTCACACAATGGGCAATAAGAGCCTGTACTGTATTACTTGGTTTAAACATATTTTTATTCAGATAATATATACATGTTAATAATTTACAATTTAAGCAGAAAGGAATTGGACCGAGAGCTACAATAGCTCATAGTAGTCCTCTCCTTTAACAAAAGCAATATGTTTACATAATACATGGCTTATCATAATTTTAATTAAACCCTATAAAGAAAAAAAACGAAGAAAGAATAAAAAAATTACAAATACATGTATGCAATTGAAAGAAAATAATAAAGAGAAAGATGGAGAAAAGAGGAGTTTGCGGATGTTTCTATATCATTTGTCGTTTTGGTACGAACATCATTTATGGGGAAAAAAACTTGTGTGAACACTATGTTGTATGACAACTAGTATATTACATATTAGAATCTTTTAGTATCTCTTATAAATTTATGAACAGCGGCGAAGATAGCAGTGTTGGAGTCCGCAGGTAAAGCAGGGTCTCCATAAAGAATAACATGCAAAGTTGGAGTGCAAAAGTTGGAAAGAGTGTTTAGTAGATTACTGTATTACTTGTACCAATACACTCACACAATGGGCAACAAGAGCCCTTTTTGTTGTTGTTTTTTTGTTGTTGTTTTTTGTTGTTTTTTTTTTTAAAAAAAATATGATTTCCTCGCAAAGTTCTAAATATGGAAAAATGTACAACGCGTTGACCAAAATGGGAAATAAATGTTAAAAGACTTCACAAAAGCCTCAAGAACATAGAATTTGAAAGTCTTAAATATATCAACTGGCACTTTCAAAACAGAAAACAATTACAAAAGATAATGAAGGAACATAATCAGAATATTTGTGGGACTTTTTGTCCGACTGGATTGAAGTGTTTGAAATCTTTTCATTTTAGGGTCATTTTGTACAATAAAAATGACTTCTCTTAATGAACAGGATGAGGGAATTATCATAAGTGATTGGTATGGAATATGGTATATCAGATAGTATAAAAATCTCAAAAATATATTTCCCGTCTTGTCATGTCAAAAAACAAAAATCCATAACAAACAAACACAATAAAAAACCGTAACCATTTCCCTCCTATTGTTGTTTTTATATTATTATTACTATTATTATAATTATTTTATTATTATTATTATTATTATTATTATTATATTATTATTATTATTATTATTATTATTATTATTATTATTATTATTATTATTATTATTATTATCAAATTTATCTATTCATTCATTTATTTATTTTTAAATATTTGCCCTTGATTTGTTATTCATGAACAGGTTTCAATTAAACAGAACCTGCAAAACTTTCAATTTTGCCGTGTTTAGCGTTCTTTAATTTTTCAATATTTACCCTATTTTCAGCCGACGATTTATACACAATATTAATGCTGACCAAACAGCATAAATAGTGAAAAACAAAACAATTATTCCATACAGTTTATAATTATATGTATTTTTTGCAATTTAACAATATAAATATTCATATTAATTCACTATTCCTACTCCAGTGTGTATAATAAAACGTGATAACTGTAATGTTCCTTTTAAAATAAAGCATGAAGTTATGGTCTAAATAGAGAAATAGTCTCACTAATTAGACCACATGAAGTAGGTGCTTTCATAATAAACTGGTTTGAATAGTGGACCATTTTTTGCTCTATTTTCCAAAACTATAGCTCATTAAAATTGCTATGATGTAAAAAGTTATAAATTTATACTGCACAAAATAACGTTAAAGATGACCAGGAATTTATAATTGTAAACGATGAACTTATTTTGCATATCTAGAACCTTCAATTAGGTTACGTTTTTTGCATATATATTCGTACAAATCTGGAAATTTTGCTGAAATACTTAAAGTCTATTTTTTTGACGCATTGAGCATCATTTACGCCCACGTTTCATTTACAATTTACACCCATACCACGAGTTACAGACGCGTTTGGTTTTAGTTATTACTTTTTTTTCTGTATTTTAGACATAAGATTGGTGAAAATTATAAGAGAGAATCATATAAGACCGAGAAACAAAAAGTAAAGAGGCGGAAACACTGGCGATTGTGAATTTATTATTAATGCAATGGAGTACCCCGTTTTCACCTACTCTTGAGAAAAGGCGTTTTCTAGATGCTTTGTCACGAATGAATGAACTTTGTAATTAAAGTTGGTTGAGTTGAATTAAGTATTACTTACAAAGAAGATCAATGTCGTGAATTTGCATTAATTTAACAAGTCATGTCCATGACACAATTTATGCCGTTTTATTAGTCATTATGACTATCTCTATATTTTAGTAATAATGATTGTGAAAAGTTTTTACAAAAGCAACTGCCAAGATTTTCCTCAAAGTATCTTTTGGACAAATCGGTCAACATTTAAATGAAAAATTAAGATAAGAGTTGTTTGTTGTCAGACAATAAATCGAGTGTAATGTTGATAGAAAATTTCTGTCAATACGATTTACAAATCTGATTGTATACAGCATTGCTTTCATTTGATTTAGAATGTCTAAGTTCAAATTAATCTTCTTATACAATACGCTGAACTTGTCATAAACAACTCTCCCCAAGGCTTCAAACAATAGTTACCGTGTACAAACCACTTCAGACTCAGCATTAAAACTCCATTGATGAAAATATTGAACTATATTACGAATGTTTATTTGTTTTTTATTGTTAAATCGTTTCTGACAATTCCACTACCAAATAGTGCCATATGGGAATTATGTGAATATGTCTTCTAACAATCTGAACAGTAACATTTTATCTGACGGAGTTCTCTCTATTGAATTGATCTCGTAAGCATGTTCGCAGTAATTCCGGACAAAATGATTACACTAAAGCTTCCAGTCTTTCCGGAGACACTGATCATAATATAAACGCTGTGAATGTTGCGACTCTCCGCTGAGGGAGGCTAGTTTGTCATACAGACTCTCCCCCTACGGAGGCTTGTTTGTCACGCGGTGCAAATATTGACAAATAATAAAAATGTGAAACAAATTATTATATGCCTTCAGCTTCCCTTAACCATTGATAAACAGCAAATCAAAAATGAATTATTCAGTATCTTTTGGTCAATAAATGATTGAACTCAGTTATCTTTTAGTGATATCTGCATAATTATATTTTCAATAATGTGATTTTTATCACGACATTGTCATTGCCTTATGTAAATAGGTGTCATTTTAATTTCTGATGGAAGTGTACTTAATGCATTATAAAAATGTATGAGAATGACATTGTGAAGCTAGTTCATTTTTAATACTAGAAATAAAGGCAACTCTGATTCAAAATAACATGGTATTGAATATTTTTATTTGAAGTTCGACTTATATTGTTTTCATGAATTTTTTATTGAAATAAATGTTCAATATCAATTAAATTGCAAAAAGTATGTTGGCTGTAGTTTTTCTTTTTTACTATACGGCTTAACTTTTGAAATTTTGAATAGAGAGCTTGTGAACTGAAAATAAGTTATGATTTGTGACTGTGTTTTGAATACATCTGTTATTTATTGACGTCATTCGCTGGTAATCTAAATATTATACAACAAGTGACTTGTCCATATATCTTAACATTGGCAGAGTAAGGACGCTTTAATATCATAGTATAACATATTTATTTCAATAGTTAAATTTGATAAGTGTTACTTGTCTTTTTGGTAAATCAGTAACGCACGTATGACATTTCTGTACTTGTAATTTAAGATATTTTTATTGCTAACACGGCAAAATACAAAATGCGTATCTAACATTTACATAAATGGACATCTCACATATTGCATTTCACGAAATGGCAACATAATATTTATAATCAAAAGTAATATACTTAAAGTTTTTTTTTTCTGGGAAATAACAGAGAAATATGTTGTAGTAAACTAATCATTAGAATAAGTAAGAAAAGGAAGGTGTATTTGCTTTGCATTTAATGGTATATCGTACAAAGTTAAAATCTATTTTAGTTAGTTAGTTAGTTGGTTGGTTAATTGGTTGGTTAGTTAGTTTGCTTGCTTGTTAGTTTGTTTGTTTTTGTTTGCTTATTTCTTTGTTTGTTAAGAACATTCAACAAATAAATCAGAATCAAAATATCCGTTAAGTATGATTTTTGTTCATTTTTTGTTTTGTTTGGTTTTACGGCGCACTACACAGTTTAAGTATAGCGCCGAAACAGGAAACATGAAATTGCCCAACCTCGGGTGTTACAAACTTCAAAGCAACACCAGGGGTCACCCAAACCACCTCACCTGCTGGAGCTAAGAGATGCATAAACTCCAATTATTCAAAATCATTTAGTGGCATCTGGCGATCACGTAGGGATAAACGATTGCTGCAATGCTTTTGCCTCAGCCATAAAAGACAACCCTTAGCCTCAAGGGTTTTTGTTCACCTTACTTTTTAACAATAAATAAATTTTATGAACACTTGCTAATTAGTGTAATGAAGTGTTTTTCTCATTAGCCATACACTTCATAAACATCATTTATTGAATTAAATTCGCATTTAATTAAGATTTAATTATGTATTAGATAGGAACTTCAAAGACTCTAAACGACTTGAGAGCGCATGCGCAAAGATTGTAACGACCTGATAATGTTCTAGTTTAGTTAATTGAGCCCCGTATTGATAAACAAAGGTCATGATTTGTAAATTAAGTACATGTTTTAATGATAATTAAGTAAATTCTACCTATTTTGTTGAATCTTTTTTGTCATATAGTTTGATCATTTAAACAGCTAACAACAACTTTAGATCAATAAAGACAAACATATAAATGAATAGTGGTCTCTTATCAACTTCGTTTAATTAACTTAAAATTAAGAATTGTTTATTTGAAAACAAACTAAATAATCATCGAATAAACGGAAAATTGATTATGAACAGGATAAAATTGGTATGGTATGAATTGGCATAGATTTTGGGCACTTTCTGCCAGATTGCACCATACAAAGACCTTGCAAGGAAAAGATTGGTAACAAGTTCCCATAAGAAGCATGAGAAACAAAAAACTTATAAACGGAAGTTGTTTGTTTCATCAGTAGCGTTATATTTATCAAGATATTGTTGTTTTAATAGGTACCTTTTAAGTTGTTTGATATTTTTGTTTGTTTATTTTTTTAAATACATATATACATACAGATTTTAATGAACTCCTTCTCCTAAATAAAGAACTAGCATTAAATGATGAGATTCGTATATTAATACATATTAAATAAGGTTACTGAATGTGTGCTTTGAAACAATGTAAGCTTCTAAATGTTTTTTTTTTCGATGATAGTTAGATGTATTAATTCAATATTTCTACAGCAGTTTAACAAACCGATCTACATGCTTGAACAAGAGTTACGGTTCTATTATAATCTCTTTATATTGTGTGTTAATGTTGATTCTTTTCTTTCTACACCTTATTTCTGATCTGTATGATCAAAGAATACAATCAAACATTAAAAACAAAGAATTGTTTTTGGCAAAACATTGCTCTATACAAAACCAAATAGTTAAAATACATCCTTTTTGTACATATTGTTATTACATTATTTCAGCATTGCAGATGAATTTTATATGGATTTGAATATTGAAAAATACGTTCCCATAATGGTGCAATATTCATTATTTGTGCAAATTGTCATACAATTCATATGTTACGGCTGTCATACAAATGCACTCTTTCTTGCGTTAGTGTAATTATTGTTATTGCATATTAGATGACAAATACATCCGGGAGTTTAACTGTTTAGCCTCTAACTATCCATCAAAAGGAAGTTCATTGAATGATATTATAAATGCATACAATATTTACATAAAACATTCGCCTAAGTGTACTGCAAAATTGATATTATTCCACTTGGTTTGATATGAGCCGCGTCACGACAAAACCAACATAATGAGTTTGCGACCAGCATGGATCCGGACCAGCCTGCGCATCCGTGCAGTCTAATCAGGATCCATGCTGTTCGCTTACAAACCCTATTACAAGTAGAGAAACTGATAGCGAACAGCATGGATCCTGATCAGATGCGCAGGCTGGTCTGGATCCTTGCTGGTCGCAAACCCATTATGTTGGTTTTGTCGTGACGCGGCTCAAATAGTAATGCATGTAATTTAAAAAACAACTTACTGTTGCCTTGTATAATCAGAGTGAGCACTGCGGATACTTCTTGACAATATGTGGAGCTGATTGTTGACGTTGTCGAGGTGACGTATCAAGCTATAAATAAAATAGAAGACGTAAACTATAAATAAGTGACGAGTTAGACGAACACACGTCATGAATATCATTGCAGTTTATTGTTTTATAATTTCTTATTAAAAAGCCTTTCCTAAAGAAACAATTCATTCAGCATGCAAACATTATAAGAATGGTCCTGTAATACCATCTTAAACGTGAAAATAACAACTTGACATACACCGCTTTTTATGACGTCACGCTATTTCCATGACGTCATTTTTATCATGGCGTCACAAATTAATTAGTTTATTCATTCCATGTTGAAAAAAGATAGATGAAATACATTTTAAATAACTTAATGTTTAACCCTACAACTTCAAAATCTTAATTAAAATATTTTATGTACAAGATATATTTAGTTAGATGAATAGTTATCTGAAGTTGTTTTAAAATTGCAATGTATGAAACAATAAACAAATATTACTTACTCTGCATGTTTGTTGGTTGATTTGATGGCGCTAGTTGTTGCTAATGATAATGGTAAGTAAGAAAGTAGTCCCGTCAGAACAGAGATAGTATATATGTAAAAGTCAACCATTTCTGTTTATATCTGCTCTTTATATTTTTCACCACAGAATGTTAGTAACTTCTTCTTCACAGATCTGAAACATATTTGGCAGATATATATTTTTGTCCTCACGTTTTTATAGGCAACCAAAGGGCACGGACAATGCGTTCCTCATTATCTAATGGCGTTTTTATCATAGCGCATTATACATTTAATAGACAGTATCGCTTCCTGTCATATATGTTATTGGACTGTGACATAAAAGATGTACCCTTGTATTTTGTCACATTAAATATTTATACTTGCAGTCCAGTTACTGAATATAGTTCGGATCTTATTTCGTATATTGCTACGCGCATTTAACACCGCTGGTCTAATGTATTAACACCCACGAGATTTCCGTGCTTAAAACCATGGTCAGTATATATTTGAAACCTACAGCTTTGTAATGTATACAAAAGATATATTATGTTTTGTCATCAATCTGTATTGTGATTATTAGTAATTACAAACAGCTCTCAATAAGTAAATAAATGTCTGAACAACATTAATTGCCCTGGCGGGTAGAAGCGTTAATTAGTAAGATGAATGTACGGGCATCACGGTGGACTAGATAACAATTACTTTTAAGGCACATAGAATTTACACATTCTTTGTTTTTTTTTTTTTTTCTTTTTTTTTTTTTTGTATCCGCAATATATATATTTAAATTTGTAAAGCGGACGGTTTGTTTGCCGATCTTCTATTTTTAGAAACGAACGTCACCGACGCGTTATAAATAGCTCTCGGGACGCTGTTTTAAAGATTTGACCTAACAGTGATTTGACGCACTTTTTACAGATAAAATTACTGAAATGCTTAGTTTGAAATAACATAGAGTTATTTTTCAGACAGACAACAAAAGCTAAAGGCCGCTTTAAATGAAATAAAATTACAATGCCTATGTGTCTCTTTTTTTATCATCATATCAAAAGCAGTAACATGTTATAATAATTATCTAATTGGAAACATATTTTACTGTTTGAAGTGCGTTAGTTGATCATTCTATATATGACATTGTTTGGTTATCTAATTATTTAAATTAACTCATCAATTATTCATTCGTGCTATAATGAAACTGTCAAAAATCATTACAAACATAAATCATTTTAAATGATTACAACAAACTATTAGACAATAGGATACTATTTTTTATTATAACTGACTAACACTGTTTTAAGTTTCATACTATAGAATGTTTAACGACAAGGCTTTTTACTAAATTGCATTTCAAAACAATATATTGTTGGTCATCGTAATGTAGACCAATTAATTAATTCTGAACATTTAGTAAATATTCTATTAGCATATAAAATGCAAGAGGGTTTGGAATATATTGCAAGAAACACTCTAACAATAAAGCAATTCAGTGATTCTTTAATTTTTATCCAGTGGAATATGTATGAATATATCTACTGATGCTACTAAATTCCAAGTTTCATCAATTTTAAACTGAAACATTAAATTCTGCTTCAGTCGGTGCCAGGGGGTGGACAGTACCTTCACTACTGTCCTTAATAGGATCAATCAAACCGGCTTTACAATGTTTTCAATATTGCCGTCTTGGACGTTCCTTAAAATTTATTCCATTTTTGTTAAAATATTCTTCTGCATGCAGTTTAGTGAAAGTCTGAAAAAGTTGACGTTTTACTAACTAGCCATTAAACAGAGGTCATGAAAGCGACATTATGTAAATTTATCTATTTATGCAATGATAAAACCATTGATATGCAGAGTCTATTAAAAAAACTAAATATGAAGCAAAATATCCGACTCGGTCGAAATGACACCCCGTAGCACCGTTTCAACTATCACTCTATTTGCATATTGGAATCAGTGCTCCCGAAGAAGAAACAATATTGATATTATTTAAGAGAAACATGTTAAAAGTTAGAATATTTTTTAATTGTTTAGTAGTTCGGTATTAAAAGCTTATCAATTTTATAAAAAGAGCGACTCTCTCCTTTTAGAAAACATTTCTTGTTTCATTTATGTCGCAAATATATCTACACATAATTTTCTCACACTGTGAATAAAGAAAATAAACATCAATTTAACGGTGTCTGATTTTGTTAATGACATAATTCATGTAAATGCAATGAAAATAGACGTGTCACGAGAAACCATGTGATGAAACGAGTCATGACATGACATTTCTGTTTTGTCTTGTAACTTTCTAACTATTACTTACCACCTAGCACTTCATTTCAATCGACAATCATTAATAGCTTGTCAGCGTATAGTCTTCTCAAAAAGTCTTGGCCATGAAATGGTTGTAAATTATTTTACACATTGAAAAGCATTACGACATTTTGCCTTTCACAATCCATTAGAATTTAACATGATTAGCAATGTATTTTTTCGCCATGATGTAGATTGTTAATTGTTATAAGTTTGTCCCTGGAAGACTCATTCAGTGTCTTAAAAGAGAAAAACACATGTCTCCGTAACGTAATTCTCTTAAAGCTCTGATCTAGAATTAGATTTAAACGCAGACCATTTATCCATTACTAAGAAAGAATGGAAGTTTTCTAACTGATGCAGCGATGTTTTTAAAAGTTAACTGAGTGTAAGGAAATCTTTGTATCGTCTGCACTTATAATCTTTACCGTTTCATCTATGAGTTCGCGATTTGTTTTGCTTTTTAAATTCTTTAACTGTCGAGTGTACTATTTCCGCATTTTTATCTTCCTCTTATTTAGATTATCAACTTATAATGAAAGAAGCCTGACCATGTAACGCTAGTGCCATAAATCAATGTTATCGCATAAGGTACCCAAGGGGTATTTTCCATTTTTCTGTGTGTATGCCAAAGAAAACAAAAGGATGAATTTTTTCACAATAATTAAAACCTACAATAAGTAGAGAATTTGGAAAAACGCATAATATGAATATTTCGATAATATTTTAATCCACTTATGAATTATGAAGTTTACTGGAGTACAGTGAATCTTGAAAAAATGTTTCAAAGAAGTGGTCAAACACTTTATCTTGAAATTGATCCATACATTTTTTGATCCAGGTAATATGGCATGTTGTATTGTTGATTTTTTTCACTACAAATAAAACCAACGAGGCTGCAACTTACAAATAACAATGCAGTTTTTATTGCTGCCGAGGGATTATTCCTTTTCGTTATTTTTATGTTTGTTTGTCATCAGCGAAATAAAGGAAACACTCATCATTATAGGACATCTTTGATCTACATTTATACAAGAGCTTGTACTGTTATATGATTATCTCAGATGTTTTGTTTTCAAAGTGATTGTTAGTTACATGTGATTGCCAGCCGTTATGCTTATTTGCCTTTATTCTACAAGTTTCTATATTAAGATCATGGAGAGTGTCGGTTTAGATACAGTTTTACAAGATTACCTCAGACTTTCTTTTTTGTTTCTATATAGATTGTTAGTTTCAGCTTATCTAGCGCCAAATTTGATACTGGCCTTTTTGCTACAGATACTGATTTGTCATCATTTTTAATAGCAATGCCATTAACAATATAGTAAGGGAACATGTTCTAATATTTACAATTATACTGATTTGTAATACGACGAAGAACAGGGTTTGTATTGTTTAAATGTTTGTGTTACAGAAAGTAGTTGTTTGAAATAAATCAGTAATATGATACCATTTGTTGAAACAGCCATGTACCAGTAATCTTTCATTGCCGATGCATTTAATACTACTGACTTCAACTGGTACGAACAAAAGCATATAGATTAGATGGAAAACAAGTTAAAATCGATTATTATACTATGATGTCATTTAAATCAGCCGCCTTTGATACTCAAATGATCAAATTTATTAATTTGCAGTTTCATAATTAGTGGCAGGAAAAAAAGGATGATATTATTGTTTAAGGTCATAAGTTACCGTTGTTTCTTCTAATTTACTTATTTATTTACATATATTTTACTGTTGGAGCTTTCATGTTGCGAACTGTCATCGCATAATGTTTCATCTTAATTCATGAATAATTTCGTTTCATGGCTGTCAACATTCTTTTGCTCCCCTGTCAATCGGTAGGAGAAAACAGTGAACGCTTTAAGAATATACCAACTATACACAAAAGTACAAAAATCACCCTCCCACTGTTTAAATTTTCCGACTGTAATTTATATTTATTTTTAAGATTCGCATGACAGTTGTTCTCTGTAACTTTGGTTGTTTAATCAATTTAACTTTTAAAGAAAGACGCTATATTCTAAAATCCTTACGAGAGACAACTGTTAAATGTCAACAAGAACATGTGTTAACTCAACTCCAAATGAACGTAAAAGCTTTCGTTTATGAAGGTATACCATAATGATAAAAAGATCAATATTTATGGTTTATGTTTTTGCTTCAACTATTTTTTTATTACATCAGACTGACAGAACTGTAAAGTATAGAGCATAAAAAAGCATTTCTTTTCAAAAGCTTTTATTTTTGATGTTCTGTTACAGTGTTTAAAACTTAAACGTATTTGCCATAAATCCAAATAATATTTTGCGTTTTGGAATGATGTAAATTTGTAATTATTAAGTATTTTGTATAGATGTAAAAATACCACTTTATTTACATTTTGATACCCTTTTTACAAATCATTTCATATTCAACACTATTTTCTTCAGGTGATAAGATCTTACATCTTCTAAATCCATTATTACAACATCGTGTAACAAATGTTTGTCTTTTCTTCAGAAAGACAAAATTATTCATTTTTGAGGATTAATCTCCGTTTTGATACAGTTTCAGTTCTTTTAAAGGGATTCTCAGGCAAATAAATGACATAAACATTAAAATTAATTTCAATTTAAATAATAAAAATTAATTTAACTCAAGTCGCGCTTGAATTTCTGCATAAATTCTATATATTTTGGGTTTGAAGCGTAAAATATCTAGATATATTGAACGAAATTTAGACGCCGACAGAATGACCGAGTAGTTTTAAAACAAGCCATGTGAATTGAACAAACTCTGGAAGGTACAATCACAGATATTGTGAATATTGTTTGATTGAAACAAGTCTGAGTCATTCATTTGATATGTTCTTTAACGTTTCCAGAGTTCACTGTGGCCACTATTGTGAAATCTTAACGCTCTAACCTGACCCACGTGGGTCAAGTTTTGAAACCAGCATTTTATTCTTTATAAGGAGTAAAGTTTTGTTCTATGACTGCCTAGAGTATTTATTTTGGGGACATTTACAGAATAATGAACGAAAAAATCAAAACGAAGAAAGGAAAATTTTGCCTGTGTCTCCCTTTAAATAATTGAGTCAAATAACATAAACGTATGGAAATTGAAAACAACTTAAAGGACTAGATTGTCTTATGCATGAAATATGCCTAGATATTTTGTATTTTATAAAACTTCCAATTTTCAAGAAATGGGAAAAAATTATACAAAAATCAACAAAAATCTACTTGGGACATATTTTGTGTCATATGCTCAAGTTTTATCAAAATTGAAATTTGGGCCGATTTTCACTATATTTGAACATACTCCTTTGTGCCGGGCGTATGAGATTACATGGAATTCATTGTCTGTCATAATTAAATCAAATCAAACAGGGCCCACGATTTTCACATATAATATATTGGTTGATATTAATTTGTTTCAGAATTTAACAATATTTGCTAGTTAAGGATTTTTCTCTATGTGATTAAAATGATGTACAGGTTTATGTACAAAACGAAAACAACATTTTTTTTAAACAATACACATCTTTATTTATAATACCGTATTTAGGAACATATTCTGTACATTAACATCGTTTGTATATTTTTGTTTAAATATTAATATATCTAGTATTATGATCATTTTTAATTTTTACATCGTTTGCATATATTTTTTTAAAGATTAATATATCTATATAATAATGATCATTTTTAATATTTACATCGTTTGCATATTTTTTTAAGATTAATCTATCTAAAATGATCATTTTTAAAATGGAGATTGGGAGCGGGGGAGAAAACAAACAACATCATAAGATGCTTTCTTCTTACTTTAGACAAATGAAATATTGCAAGTATTTAAGAGCTATTCTAAATGGTAACAAGCAACGATTGAGGGACTTTAGGGTGTTACAAGAACTCGCAAATTGCCATAAGAATAATATACATTTGCGAAAGGTATCGAAACTAAACCAGTTTATTGCATATAGATTGTTTTGTTTTCCAAATCAATGGCTATCTACTTAGTGATTTGTGCATATAAAAACAGTCATCATTGCATAAAAGGAAATGTAAATGAGTAATAATTGACGCGCAGTATATCTTTAAAGTTAAAACTCTTTGAACTATAAAAACAAACTCTGGTACAGTTTTAAAGGGATAGTTTTCACAACGCTGTTCTAGTTTATTCTTAACATTATATTCAAATGAATTAGCGAAAAAAAAACAAAACAAGACAACATCGATATTTCAATGTATCTTTTTCTATGGTACCAAAACATATTCTAAGTTACCCTAGTACAGAACGCTCCTGTTGTATTGAACAATCTATTTTTGCATTTACTTTTGTATCAATATACTTCCGAGGGGGATTGCATACTTCCGAGGGTATAGTTTGGCGTGTTTTTAATTTGTCCATACCTCATTCATTCTTTCTTTATTTAAATAGGTTTTTTTGTGCAAAATCATTTCCACCCATTAATTAATGACAATAATGAATTTCAGATTTTGAAATGCAAGATTTTATCATAGACATGTTGTTGTCGTTTTCTCTCTGTGTGTCTTCAAGGTAAGTTATGACAACACTATCTTAGCAACGAAATATTTTAAGTGTCACGCAAAATAGCGATTTGCTGAAAAAACATTGCGTCTTTGGAGTTTTGAAATATTCAGACCTGTCACCTTCAAATCAAATCAATCATGATCTTATCGTAAGTGCAGTTTCTTTGATAGAATTAGTTTTGTTTTGTTAATTGGTCTAGATATTAGTAATGGAACATTTCAAATGAACTGTCGAATACAAATAAATGTTTAGTACAGCTGAAAATGATTACACGTGATTGTTTAAATGTGAATAAAATGGGATTTGTAAAATGCTATACAGCTTGTTCATGGGAAGAAAGACGTCTTTCACCCAACGTCTTTCACCCAATGAAACACTGAAAAGAAATTCATTGTCCAGTATTATAGCATTAATATCATGAAATGTTTGTGAATCTCTTAAATATAACAAAAATGTATATGAAATCTGCGTTGAATAACATTTTTCAAAATTATCATAGAGATTCATAAATCGCCTGTTTACATCGAAGTCATGTGACTTCGTTTATTTAATGAAGTTAAATAAAAAAATTTCTGCTCCGTCCTGATTAAATATTACATTGATCAAATTTTGTACTTTTACTTCTGGCTTCAATAAATATTCTGCACTTCACATGCATAAAAATAAACGTTTTTGTTCTCAAATCCCTGTAGTAGTTCTCAATTACAGAAATTATCTCCGAATTTACAGTGTTTAATTTGACAGTTTTATCAGTAATTAAACAGTTCTGCAGTGCTTGGTGACTGGCTTAATGAAATGGTGCAGTATTTGTTGACTCGTTAACCGGAAGTGCCTCGTTTTGAGAAAAAAAAACGAACTCCTTAAACTAACGTTTTTATTATTGTATTGGGAAGAAAAAAAATAAATTCAATTAAAGGTTAACCCCTAACCCGTATAACGTGTGTTACAGATGAGCATAGCTTTAAATTGGACCTGTTCGTTTGAAATATAAAAACTCAAGGGTTTCAATACCATTTCAAAATAAAAAAACAGAGCAACGAACGGTATCGAGCCTGGTCAGACTGTACATATAAAAACAGATTCTGTCATAGAAACTTTTCGAATTTTTTTCAGCATTTGCAAAAGAAAGAGCCAACTTGTATCAATAGTAATTTTACAATAAGGTATCAAGATTTTTTTTTAAAAGATTGTCAAGGATTTTACTCCTTCTTTTTGTGTTGATTTTGCTGAAATGCGAGGGTTGTTAATCTTATTTATTTATTTATTTTTTCGAAACAAACTATATAATGTCCCTAGACTACGATAAAAACAAAATATGAATGTCTTTTACAATCAAATACTATAGACAATGGCGTATACTGATCAGTTATATAACTCTTTCATTCACTTTTTGCTTTTATACATCAATTATTAAAAACATTTTTGTATTATAACGGCAAACCCCACTTGAAGAGAAACACTTTAACTTTAATTGTTCAGATTTTTTTACAAATCGATTTGTACATTTATCAAAAAAAAAAAAGAAGACATGTTTGTCGCAGATTCCCAATGACAAATATTTAGCGGAAATAGGCATAAAGCGAGCAAACAGTTAGCAAAGTATTGATGTTTTTTTTTTTTCGTCAAGTAAAGCTTCATTTATCCGAGGGGAAGTTAATTCATCTCTGTTTGGTTATTTTCTAATTTTCTGTTGTAATACGACTCCGCTAAATGAACGAAATCATTTATAACTGAATCCATTTCGCGCGCTAAGCTTCCAAATGTCGTCTGCCTGCCTTAACTTGAACGAAGTTGGTTTTTCTTGTTTGTTTTTGTTTTTTTTAAACAAAAACATATGAATTTTAATAACTCTGATTTTTTTCTGACAGAAACGTATCATTGAAACAAGTTTTTACAAAATTTAGAATTACAACAACAATTATGGTGTGCTGAATAGGTTACATTTTTATAAAAGTTACGAAAACGAAAAGTCGACTACTCCACTAAGCTCACATAGGAGGAAAAAATAAATGGCACGATTAAAAAAAATCTGGCACCTATTGTGAAAAGCAGAGTTTATGTTTTATCAACCCATTTTTGAAATTCCATTTTATTCAAACTTTAATGCCATTTTTCAAACCATATTTCAAACCATAGTTTGAAAGTGATATTTTTCCGTTAAATTATTTAAATCACAATTTCTATTAATGTTTTGAAAGTATACCCTTAACAAAACTTTATGAACTAGGCCTACTTTTTTAAAACATTGTAATATTTCAATTTTACAAAACTGCTTTATCATTTCCTGTAACTTTGTCCGTTCTGTTTTTTATGCATAATTAAATGTCTATTTTAGGAAGATATATTTCAAAAATATATCATAATTCTTTATTAATATCTTAGTATTGACAAAACACATTTGAACTTAAATGACATTTAAGTTATTGTTTAAGGTCTTTGTAAACATTGCAAAAATGCGGTAAACTTGCCATAAAATGAATTAATAAATTGTCTGTCACTTCATTGTAGTGATACTGCTACAAAAATATCACTGTAAGACCAAGAATAGTGCAAAAGAAATAGAGGAGAGCAATAAATGCCCATTCAATGAGCCGGTTTTACGATTAAATAATGCAATTTGGAATGACTTCTTACACGAAACATGTTTCATTCCACCTCATCGAGATCAATTTACTATCATATATACATCGTCATAGGCAAACTTTCAGTAAATTCGACCGGACAAGGGTCTTTTTCGGACAATGACCTCTTTACAATGTAGATCTTTTTGTGTGGTTCCAAACTTTGTTTAACTTCAAAGAATATTGTTTTTTACAATTAGAGTATGTGATGTCCAAAGATTTCATGGTAAAGTACGACCAATATTTTATTCAGACTCGTATACCGCTTTATCAACTTCATATGACATATGCAAATAGACAAACACTTGACATAGAGCAATATACGTATAAAACAAAAATAATTTAGACTGACAAGAGAGCCATTGTCACAAAATGTAATGAACAAGATCAACACAATGGGATGATCACTCGGAAACTACGGAAAACAACACAATTTAATACGTAAATTGCAGGCTCTGTTTGATTTTATTAAAGTGCAACAACTCTCGACCCTCCCCCTTCCACCGGCTAAAACGATATTACCCTTCAAACCATGTTTCTAAAATTTGATCTCCTTTGCAATGATATATTGAGAAAAAAAATGCTTAATCATACTTTATTTATTGATTGTAATGAAGAGAAATATCTGACTATAGTTCAGTCACTATTGGGTCAGCTGCTTTTTGACTAGCTATAACTGGAATGATAAGCAAACGTTGCGTGGAAATCAGTATGTAACGAAGAACTATCGAGTGATTAATTCTCTACCCCTTTAGCTATGTTTTTGTTAGAAAACACTGGAAAATACCGGAAAACAAACTAAGGTAGAATGACTCCAATGACTGTGATCTTTTTTTTTTTTTTTTTTTTTTTTAAATTGAAATTTGTAATTTATGAAACGTTGTAAATTTAAGTAAGAAAAAAGCACTTACTATCTACAAGCATCGCCTTAAATTTGTCAAAATATACAACCATATCTCTTTCCATTCAAGTAACAACGTAGTTTTTATTGTGATACATGATATATATGTACATATAACAGTCTGTAATATTTTTGCATAGTGCATGGTATTTATGCATTTCCCTATAAGGGGACTTGATGAACTAATAACTTATTTGCAAAATTTCAGATAATTCACTCACACAGTTTTTTCCAGACTGATTATTTTAATTTTGAATAAAAAATGACCCCAAAAAGAAAAAAAAGATAGTTTTGTTAAAACTCAATTCGGGTTAGGAATAGCACACAAATAACATTTTCGTTTGAATCCTTGTATCTTTTGATATATGTCTGCTTTAAGTGTCAACATTGATCTATGTTAGAAATTCGGATTTAATGGGGTTTTCTTAGGATTTTGGTCTCCATTGGAATTCTTTTCAAATACAAGATATTTGTGTCTTAAGTTTTTTATTTTAATTTTTTAATTTGTTATATCCGCCTAAAGGAGTGTCGCCTTAATTTATATGTTGTGTACAAAACGATCTTGTTTGAATCGGCTACAAATTATAGTGATATAACATAAAACCAGTTACTGTTATCACCGCTTAGCTGGAATTAGAGTTGATTCAACGGCATATTTAAACAATACGCGCAAATAACTGCGATAAAAAAGATTGTAAATCATCCTCAATCGCTAGGAATGGTTGTTTAATTAGGCATTAATGTAGCAAAAAGGCAGCTTTAATGCCTAGAAGGAAATGTATTTACAATGTTGGAAACAGTAGGGGGAAAAATCTCAGCGTTACAATATGAAATAAATGAAATAGTGTGCTCTTATGTATGTGCGATATAACATTGAGAAATTATTGTTTAAATCTTATGTTATTTTAGCTCTTTTTATGTATATTAAAATGCTATGGTTATTTTTTCGTTTTAATTGAATAACATCAGCCTGTATTATTTCACCACTCAATAATGAGCTTTCACATCTTTCTTGCAAACCATCATTGAACGGAAGGTTCACAAAACTGGAAATTTTTAACGGTATTGATAATCTTTTCTTAGTCAATTTCTTGGCCAAGATTAAGTTTTTTTTTTCATTTTATGTTCTCATTCAATAATAACAAAAAATTGTTCAATCTTGTCAAATATTCCATACATGCTATGGAACATCGTGATGACATTCTGGTTAAAATTACCTTTTTTTACCTATTTTGTAGATGTGATATGTGCGTTATGTATTTCAACAAATTGCCTTGTCAAATGTGCTTTCTTTTAAGAATAAGTAACAACTGAATGCTAATGAATTTATGAATGCGTGGAAGTTTAAATTTTAATTTTTGTATGATTTTGTATATGCCATTTTTCATATCATATTGTTTATGATCAAACGCAAGAAGAGTGTCCATATGCCGTAATAAACTTTATGTTTCGTTTTTCCTTGTACATCAATCAATATATCTACCAATAAAGTTTTATTAAGATGAACGAGAACTGGAAATTTATTTGGACACAAATAGAGGTTTGGTAATTTATCTAATTAACATTTATGCACGTTAAATGGACGATTTATAGTATGCCCTTTAACTCGCAAGCAACATCCAAATGTATATAATGTAACCAAAATGAGAATGTATGTGAGCCGCCATATTGATAATGTGTCAAATAATGACGTCATAATGGAAAACACCCCCTCACGTGACCTATAAATGTAATTATAGGAAACCTCAAGCGATTTTTGTTAGTTAAAAATCGTTGTTGACTGACTAATTAGGCTTTTTATTCCTTAACAAATCAACTATATCAATGGTAACGATCTGTAGCTTGCAACATAACCAACTATCGGCACATTGATGTGGATATATATTCATATACAATAATGGAAACGCAAATAAAACATTAACGGGTTTTTACATAAAATATCACATACTGATTTAAATCAATAGTCATTTTCAGTATTTCTGCAAAAACTAGATTATATTGTTTATTACAAATGGTGCGGAGGCATATAAATTCATTTTGATTTTATATTTACAAGTATTTCACAATTGCATTTGAGTACCAATAATTCTTAGTAGTTAATAATTCTTAAATATTTTGTTTGTTAGAGAAGTACCAAGGACAACTTTCTTACCGCTGCCTAGAAGTTTTAAACAAATTATGTCAAAGTACTTAAATATTAGTTAAGAAAGATGACTTCTAGTTTCTAGATATAAAATCTTGCATTGAATTGCATTGTAGTTTATAATATGTATTGATTTTGAAATAGATAGAATTCAAACAAATTTGTTAATTTAGTTGCCCAGACATAGTTGACTTTCGTGTTTTGCAAGCGCACAATAGTTGAGCCATGGTTGGTATATATTGTTTTTTTTTACAAAGTATATTGAAAACTGCATAAGCTTTTTTCATTCTTTTAATTCTTTTAAGTTTTTCTTATTACTATGTCAATATCGTTGTAATATAAAATATTATGAGAATCTGATGACGCTCGTGAGTATAGTTCACAACAATAATGAGAGAAAACAGACTTTCAATTAATGTTGTTTTTATTCATATACCATTGGGTCTGTTTTTAAGGTGATTCAACATCTCTAACGACCTAAAGAAACGGCTAAAATTGTTTCAAAACATCCGCGCTAAAAATATTTAAATTTAATGATTTCATCCCGTGGAAATAGAAACAATAACAACACTTGAAAAGCGTACAGGGCGACGTTTTAAGGTCGCCACACAACATTATACCCGCTTGTATCTACATACAAAGTATATCTTTCATATAATGACAAGTTTGCTTTTCTTCTTTTGTTCCGCATCGTAAGAAGTGAAACAGCAATAAGAATTCCTTCTCATGCCATTATTGTCTCCAGTATTGTCATAGAAACAGTAACATAAAGAATTTTGCATTCTTAGTCTTTGAAAGTAATTACAATTTTGTATTAATCTTACTTGCAAGAACAACACAGTCCATGTTTAACAAAGTCATAAACATGCCAACTTCACAATAATTAGCTGAAAATTTGAAAAGGAAATAATACTTGATCGTTTTTTATTTGTCATCATAATTTATACAGGCAAAAACATGCTTAACACATTGCGTTAATGACAATAGAAATTCAAGTTTAAATTTCCAAGCTCTTCCATTAGAGTTAAAAACAAATTGAGAATTGGCTCACAATCCTTATTTGAGCGTGTAAATTTGACAAGCTCACACATCCAATAAAAAATGCCTCACAAAAAGCAAAACAAAATCATGCAGTCCTTGATTATTTCTTTTGAATGTTTTATTGAATGAATCTGTGAAATAACGAACTCCTTTTCAATCGCTTCGAACGAATGTTCTTTTTCTCCTTGCAAAAGAAAACTGAAAATGAATTTCAATTGACGGAGGCATTTGTCAGAGTCAGTCAGTTGTTAAATAAGACGATTTGTACCAAGCAGATTAACTCGGAAATAAAAGAGGTGATAGTTGTTTGTCTCTTCTTTAAAAGAAAAATGATAAAAGAAATGGAAATCGCTCCGAACCTTCATGTAAAGAATAAAATGGCAAACAATTGACAGCGAGAAACTGTCCATAATTTGATATAATAAACAGATAATTCACTTTGAGGTTTTCCATTTTAATACAGAAAACACATAAAATTCAATTAAAAGGTATCCCATGCATAGGTATATAACAAATTGTAAAAGAGATATGAACTAGGAGCTGTTGTCATGTATCATGTGTCTGTTTATCCTCATGGACCATTTGGTCCAAAGAAATATTGAAATAAACTTATCAAACTTATCATCACTATAGAATCGGTAAGACAAATAAATGAGTTTTTTTGCATCTTGCGTTTAGTATCAAAGAGGAATTTGGAAAATAGTTGTTTCATAGTAAAAAAGAGCAAAAGCATGAGGCTGTTTACTGCTTTGACTTAACGATTTATCGATAAAAATGCAAAACTTATTTAACTCTCATAACGGCAAGGTTAAAATATCGTAGGCATGGTTTGATCGACTCAGCTTGGTATGGTAATTGTAATATACCGTCCACGCCCTCTTAGCTTCGGTTCAAGCTGAACTTAACATTTAGATATGAAATGGTTAAAATTAAAAATTCTTAAACTCCTCAAATAATGAGATGATAAATAGAACTTATTGCCATAATTTACTGCAATATTTATAAATATAATGATGCGTATGTTGTATACTTGATGTAACCCTTAGACGGAAATAAAAGTTAAAAGTGACACGAACATTTTGAAATAAATTGACCCGCACGCGCAATAATAAAATTCTATAACTGAATTCCATTATTTCATGATATCATTGCTTGAATTTATATTTAGAAAAAAACTATTGTGACCATGGAAATAGAATTTAAAACATGCTAACGGTTTGCATTTTTATGACATTATGGCGGATTCTATTTGTACGGTGATGCTTATTTTTGATCATCATTTTTATCATCTAAATATCAAACGTTTGAAAAACAAAATAAATTCTCATACATGTACAAATATTCCTGTAAAACATATCATTTCTTACATAAAACATGTATAATTGTCTGCACTTTTATTTGCATATGTATTATACTTTCATTAAAGAGTTTTTGTTTGAAATGTTAAGTGATTTCAATGCTTTGTAGAATACGCTTTTGACCGTTTTAATCTTTACTGCTTTCAAAGTTACAAAAAATAAAACATTGAGATATTTAAAATGCCGTCATACTAAACACGTTTCGGATGATTTTTTTTCTTCTAAAATTTGTTCTGTTACACATACTTACACCTTTTTTCATTTCTTTATATAAAATACGTCGTTTTTTTTCCTTTAACAAAGCGATATTTGTTGCATTCAAACTAATTTTATTTTTGAGAACTAACACATTTCAATCATAAATTTGGTCATAGACGCTTTATTTCATTTTTATGTTACCCTTGCTCTTTAATGTTAAAACAAAAATACTATTTTTGCCAAACCTTTGAAATTTAGAATTATTAGAATGCAAAAGAAAACGAAAAATCTTTTTATTTTGAGGTAACGGACATAGAGCAATTGATATACATATGATTAAATGGTTGTTAAAGATATTTAAAACAAATGTACACCAAACAGTAGAAATAACTGTAAATAAGTGTCTCAAATAACCAATTTGACAATGCACACTTTTATAGTAAATTCCGATGGTAAGAAATTAAAACTAGACGATAATGTGATTAAATAAGGTTGTAAAATATTCATGAAAATTCTAAGAAACACACAAATAAATTAGCAAATACAAGAAATGTATACTTTTTCTCTCTTATATATCTAAGAATTTTAGTTTTAGTTTAAGAAAATTTAAATATTTGAAAATTCTCTACAAGTACTTCCAATAAAAAATTCAGCAAATAGAAAAATATAATTTTGAAGAAAATAAATAAAAAAACTAATTCACAAACCTTTACCAGGTGAAGACGTAGAAATAATATTTTTTCTCTCTTTTCTTTTCACAAATTTATTATCCCCTGCAGTTTGATATTGTTCTATCTAAAACAGCATATATAAAAATTACAGTAACGTTCGCGAATTTGGAAAAAAGTCTTTGAAAAATAGCTTTTTTGCAGTTCCGATGTTAAGTTCAGTATTTTTTTGAAATTTAGTATTGAAAGTGATTTGTAATAATCATTACAAACAACTTTATATAGAGAGAGATGCCCACCTTTAAATAAATTAGTCGTTCGCACGGTAATGGAGATAGCATCGAGAGCTTTACCTTACAATCAATAAACATTTCAATGACGACAACGCTATAAGAGTGAATGACATTCGCCAACAGACCATCTGTATCTTGTTTTTGTCCCTCTGTTAGCCATATTGGCTCTCCTAGTTACGAACTTTTGCTGACTGGTAAGTGTTCATTAACACGTTACTGATTTATGTTGTTTGCTAGGTTTGGCTTTTATTTCCAAGTCTGACAAAGGTGTGTGAACGCTTGCGTCATGCCTTTTCTTTGAATGACAAACTGTATGATAATTAGTAATGTACAAATGCCAAATGAGCATGCCCGTGTATTATTCTAAATTCTCTCAGTCGATGAAACGCTGATAAAAATGATAAAGGTATTGAAAGGATAAATGATGATAAAAATGGTCTGCTTTCATCAAAAATTATTATATTGTGAACAAGCTTGCCAATAATTAGGGTACTTTAAGGTGAACAGCCAACGGAAATGATAATCATATTGTATGTATTTATCATTTTAAACATCATGAAATGTAAAATCTATCAATTCATAATTGTTTAACACATCATTACATGTACGTACAAACTATTATATACCATTTGTTTTAAGTGTGATTTGGCATCAAGTCTTTTAGTACCACCTCTTAACTACTACCTTTCATTAATGATGGAAAATCGAGAATGGAATTTAAGAAAATACGACTGACCTGTTAGTCAGTAATGACTTAGCAAAATTTCATTTTCATGCAAAATGACTTGGCATCTCAAATTGATGAAAATGGCTGGAAACAACTTAATTATTACCTTTAAACGGTTATGAGTCCCTCACAAATGATCCAGAAATAGTGTGGTATAAGTGGTATGTCATTTGCATGGAAAAATAAATTACTGGTTAGTTATCTGGCGTAACAAAACATTTAAACAAAAAAAAACATGTGTATTTATATATATAGAGTGAGAGAACAATAGCTCCAAATCGTTTTCATACTTAATAATACTTAATAGGTGAACTAACTAAAAATATAATTCCACTGAATCTTGTGTTTTATTCAGTTAACGTTTTTAACCCGAATGGTAATCTATATTGTTTCGTATCGTACTCTATTTTGTTACGTATTGTACTTTATTTTGTTACATCTGACTGTCAGTGTTTCATAGTTAAGAGTGACAATGTGCTCATTTTTTCACTGTCAAGCTAAATATAAATAATTCAAACATCTTACAATATTTACATTTAAATGGCGATTGAACAATAATAATTGATATTCAAAAAAAGTTAAGTATTAAATATAAAAGAAATTGCCTAAAATATAAAAAGACTACCCTACTCTTTTTTATAAATTGTACATTACTGATATCTTCCTAAGGTTCTTTAAAGATATTTATGTGGGCCATTGATTACCCGTGTGAGGTTATTAATAAATTGAAAATAAATGTGACAAAATATAAAGTTATCATAATTTTTCCTGAATACTCGCCATTTACTCTTGGATGGGCATAATGTCATATGTCATAATAACAGGGGAGATAAATGTTTCCATGAGATAATGTTCGTAATTCAAGATAGCTCATTACACTTCTTAAAAATTAAAGTTAAAATATAATTGTAAGATAGGATTCATTTGAAAATTTTCATAGAAACGTTGCTACTGTTAGTCACAAAATCAAAATTCTCAAAGTAAAAATCATCCCACCTTTATATGAGCCGCGTCACGACAAAACCAACATAATGGGTTTGCGACCAGCATGGATCCATACCAGCCTGCGCATCCGCGCAGTCTGATCAGGATCCATGCTGTTCGCTTACAAACTCTATGACAAGTCAAGAAACCGATAGCGAACAGCATGGATCCTGATCAGATTGCGCGGATGCGCAGGCTGGTCTGGATCCATGCTGGTCGCAAACCCATTATGTTGGTTTTGTCGTGACACGGCTTATATTATGTTTGTATAAAATCACAAAATCTTAGAGACAAAACAGTGAAAACAAAGACTAATGTGATTTAGTTGAGGAAAGATATTTTATAAGTTTCGCTTGAATGTCTTAATGTTGATAAATTGAATTCATTTGGCAGTGAAAAAATTGCGTACTATTTCACAGCAGGCACCGTGTTAACTATAACAATTTCTGGTATTGCAGATACAAACACTGTAATAACAAAAGTCATCAACAAAACATCAAGGAAACAAGTATATTAGATCTAATATTGTCTGTGTGGGTTATATAACAAAAAGTATGAAAAGGAGATATCTCAAAAAGTAACAAAAGTAGAAATCTATAAGTAAACGAAATGCTTACACGGTCATATTATTCTGCTCACGAGGAATAGTGAAAAGTGCAAAATCTTCAGTATTTCAAACAAGTATACACATTTACAATTTACAAATAAAATAAAACTTTGATAAACACATGAAATGAATGAAAAGGGATCAGAACCGAAAGCTGGTAATCATATAGGTCTTATCCTAGAGTATTTAATTGCTAAAAAATGGCAGTGTGAATATGCATGTACATGGATATGTTTGAAGAACAATGAGTTATTATTTAATAATAAGAAATTTTATGTTATATACAAAACATATGAGTTTGTAGTTGGTTAGATGAGTGTTTGAAAAAAATATTGTATAGAAAAAACAGAGAAACAGAGAAAATAATATTTCCACTAACAGACACTAACAGTATGGCATTGATAAAGAAGAACAGCGTGCTTACGGAAATCCCATGCAAAGTTTTTCATGCCCTCTAGCACCAGCAAAGCAAAATTTAATCTTCGCCTGACTTACCGTTTAAAAGAATCATTAAGTAAAACATAAGCTTGGTAACATATGAGAACTGTGGTAAATAAGAGTACGTTCATAAAATGCATCCCTATCAGCATCAAGTCACAAACGATTACCAGAAAAGCTCCCAATATGACACCCAGTGGAGCACCGATATAAGCATGCTAAGCCTGCATTAAATGAAAAATATTCGTAGTAAATATTAACTTTTGCGAATAAAACTTTGCTTGCACTTTCAGAACAAAAAAAAACATCCATAATTTTTTATTCTCAATTGATATAATTTGTGTAGTGTAAAACACACATTTTATAACCAGCATTTTGATGAAACAATTCAGGTATTTATTTTATTTTTTCGGCCGAAGGCGGTCTAAAATCAGTTTGACATCCTGTAAAATTCACTGGGAAGAACTGAATATGAACATGAAGTACAATTTTCATTTGTCATTTAAAACTAGTCAACGAGAATTTCATTGGCCATTTTAAAATACGTAAATACATGTACTTTGAAGGATCTTTCTGAAATTGTACACGCATCTTAATTTCTATTAATCTAAAGGAGTGCAAGGTAAGCAATTTATTGGTCTACATCAAAGTTTACGGAAATTATTGCTATGCCTTCGGTTTCGCTCGCAATGAACTCCATAAAATTTGATATATGACCAATAACAATAACAAACACATGTACATTATATGTAATTACAATATAAATATTTAAATTGTAGGTGTTCGGTAAATTATATGTCAATTGTAGGTGTTCTGTAATTTTTACGTCAGTAGTGGGTGTTCAAACATTTTTGTAGAGATATATTTAAAATCTCATCACTTAACTAAATAATTATGGGAAATAATTCAAAATATCATTAAGATAATATAGTGTCTATGAAAAACAGTTGCACTTAGTTTATAATGAAAATTAATAGTAACGTTTTGCTAGCATTTTAATCATATTGAATACATAATAAGCCATAGAAATGTAAGAGTACACGTTATTTTTTCTTTAAACGAAAAACAATCTGTATTTATTAGTCTCAAAGTCATTACAAATATGGTAGTACAAGATACGGAAAATACTAAATCAATTAAATTTTCAATACCAATTATCTTGATTAAAATTCCCTCAAATTTAATTGAACTTTTCTCTTTATCAAATGTATATGAGCGCGTCACGACAAAACCAACGTAATGCGTTTGCGACCAGCATGGATCCAGACCAGCCTCCGCACAGTCTGATCAGGATCCATGCTGTTCGCTTATAAACCCTATAACAAATAGAGAAACTGATAGCGAACAGCATGGATCCTGATCAGACTGCGCGGATGCGCAGGTTGGTCTGGATCCATGCTGGTCGTAACCCATTATGTTGGTTTTGTCGTGACGCAGCTCATATAAATGTTAGAATTATATCAGGACATGATATTTCAATAAATAGAATATCATTCAAAGGGAACTAGATGGTAGACACAGTCACGCGTAACAAAGGTAATGCACATATATTGTCAGAGTCTATTAATAGAGCCTGGACATAAATAATGCCAGAGTCTAAAACATATTGTCACAACCTTAAAAATAACACTGTCAGGGCCTAGAACATAAATATTGTCAGAACGTAGAACCTTATATTGTCACATCCTAGAACATAGAACAAGCCTAGAACATAACATCGTCATAGCTTATAACATAATATTGTTCGAGTGAAGAACATAATGTTGTCCGAGCGTGGAACATAATATTGTCCGAGCGTGGAACATAATATTGTCCGGGCGTTGAACATAATATTGTGCGGGCGTAGAACATAATATTGTCCGGGCATGGAACATAATATTGTCCGGGCGTGAAACATAATATTGTCCGAGCGTGGAACATAATATTGTCCGGGCGTAGATCATAATATTGTCCGGACGTGGAACATAAGATTGTCCTGTCGAGCGTAGAACATAATATGTCCGGGCGTGAAACATAATATTGTCCGAGCGTAGAAAAACATAATATTGTCCGGGCATGGAACATAATATTGTCCTGTCAGAGCGTAGAACATAATATTGTCCGGGCCGTGAAACTAAATGAATATTGTCAGAGGCTCAGAGCTTAGAACATAAATATTGTCAGAGCGTATAGCATTTTGTCACATCCTAGAACATAAAATTGCAAAATTGCCAGGGGCTAGAACATAACATTGTCAGTGCTAAGAACTTGATTTTGTCCGAGCGTAGAACATAATATTGTCTTGTCCGAGCGTAAAACATAATATTGTCCGGGCGTGGAACATTATATTGTCAAGGCATGGAATATAATATTGTCCGAGCGTAGAACATAATATTGTACATGGATATGTTTGAAGAACAATGAGTTATTATTTAAAAATAAGAAATTTTATGTTATATACAAAACATATGAGTTTGTAGTTGGTTAGATGAGTGTTTGAAAAATATATTATATAGAAAAAACAGAGAAACAGAGAAAATAATATTTCCACTAACAGACACAAACAGTATGGCATTGATAAAGAAGAACAGCGTGCTTACGGAAATCCCGTGCAAATCTTTCATGCCTTCTAGCACCGACAAAACAAAATTTAATCTTCGACTGACTTATCGTTTAAAAGAATCATTATGTAAAACATAAGCTTGGTAAAAAACTGTGTAAATAAGGCAGATTACCGTTAATAAAATAAAGCCCCGACAGAATCCAGATTGAATTCCTGTAAAATTCACTGGGAAGACCTGAATATGAACATGAAGTACAATTTTCATTGGTAATTTAAAACTAGTCAACTAGAATCTCATTGGCCATTCTAAAATACGTACACTATGCAGGATCTTTCTGAAATTGTACACGCATCTTAATTTTTTATTAATCTAAAGGAGTTCCGGAAACGAACTTTCTTCCTAAGTTTCTCAGATCTTAAAGTTCTTTCGCTTTGTTGTGTAAAGTTTCTCAGATATTTAAGTTCTATTTCCTCCCACAAATTATTTTAAATTTTTAAGGTCTCATTATTGAGTTATAAAGTTTGTCTAAATAACAAGACCACCAATAACGTTGACGATCCTGTAAACTTATGGCAAAAACACACACAAAAAACGAATTTACCTGGTATTCTTATTCATTTAAGTCAGATAAGTGATTTATGTGTTAAATTGAAACAAAGAGTAAATTGTTAATTTATTTTTGCATATTAATGAAATGGGAATGTTTATATCACCGCTAACGATGAAATGGCGTTGCAATTGTAATTTTTTTCAAATATAGTGCCGGACGGTCTAAAGACGCTGCCGATGTACTGTTAGCAAGTTATGGGTCTACATCAAAGTTTATGCAAATTATTGCTATGCCTTCGGTTTTGCTCGCAATGAACTCCATAAAATTTGATATATGACCAATAACAATAACAAACATATGTACATTATATGTAATTGCAATATAAATATTTAAATTGTTTGTGTTCGGTAAATTATATGTCACTTGTAGGTGTTCTGTACGGAATGCCGTTAGGGCCATTGCCTATGAATGTGTTGATCTGAAACGCGATAGTCGATAGTACGATGGTGAAAACGCGAAATCACGAAACTACGATGGTGAAAATGCGAGGAACATCATATTGTCCGGGCATGGAACATAATATTGTCCGGGCGTGGAACATAATATTGTCCGAGCGTAGAACAGATTTATTGTCCGGGCATGGAACATAATATTGTCCGAGCGTAGAACATAATATTGTCCGGGCGTGGAACATAATATTGTCCGAGCGTAGAACAGATTTATTGTCCGGGCGTGGAACAAAATATTGTCTGAGCGTAGAACATAATATTGTCCGGACGTGGGACATAATATTGTCCGAGAGTAGAACATAATATTGTCCGAGCGTAGAACATAATATTGTCCGGGCGTAGAACATAATATTGTCCGAGCGTAGAACATAATATTGTCCGAGCGTAGAACATAATATTGTCCTGTCAGAGCGTAGAACATAATATTGTCCGAGCGTAAAACATAATATTGTCCGAGCGTAGAACATAATATTGTCCGAGCGTTGAACATAATATTGTCCGAGCGTAGAACATAATATTGTCCGGGCGTAGAACATAATATTGTCCGAGCGTAGAACATAATATTGTCCGGGCGTTGAACATAATATTTGTGTCAGAGCGTAGAACATAATATTGTCCGGGCGTGGAACATAATATTGTCCGAGCGTAGAACATAATATTGTCCGGGCGTGGAACAAATATTGTCCGAGCGTAGAACAGATTTATTGTCCGGGCATGGACCATAATATTGTCCGAGCGCAGAACATAATATTGTCCGGGCGTGGAACATAATATTGTCCGAGCGTAGAACAGATTTATTGTCCGGGCGTGGAACATAATATTGTCTGAGCGTAGAACATAATATTGTCCGAGCGTGGGACATAATATTGTCCGAGCGTAGAACATAATATTGTCCGAGCGTAGAACATAATATTGTCCGGGCATGGAACATAATATTGTCCGGGCATGGAACATAATAATGTCCGGGCGTGGAACATAATATTGTCCGAGCGTAGAACATAATATTGTCCGAGCATAGAACATAATATTGTCCGACCGTAGAACATAATATTGCCCGACCGTAGAACATAATATTGCCCGACCGTAGAACATAATATTGCCCGACCGTAGAACATAATATTGTTCGAGCGAGGAACATAATATTGTCCGAGCGTAGAACATAATATTGTCCGGGTGGAATATAATATTTGTCCGGGCTTGGAACATAATATTGTCCGGGCGTGGAACATAATATTTTTCGAGTCCGAGCGTAAACATAATATTGTCGCGAGCGTAGAACATAATACATTGTCCGGGCGTGGAACATAATTGTCCGGGCGTGGAACATAATATTTTTCGGGCGTAAAACATGATATTGTCCGGGCATGGAACATAATATTGTCCGGCGTAGAATATAATATTGTCCGGGCGTGGAACATAATTTGTCCGGGCGTAGAATATAATATTGTCCGGGCGTGGAACATAATATTGTCCGAGAGTAGAACATAATATTGTCCGAGCGTAGAACATAATATTGTCCGAGCGTAGAACATAATATTGTCCGAGCGTAGAACATAATATTGTCCGAGCGAAAGAACATAATATTGTCCGGGCGTGGAATATGATATTCGGCGGGGAATAATATTGTTGGGTTTTAAAAATTAAATATTGCGGTGTGAAAAAAAATTTTTCCCGAGGTGGAAAAAAATTTTGCCGGGCAAAAAATAAAATTCAATTTAAAAAAAGTATTTTTAAAAATGAGGCGTAGGACATAATTTTTGTTAAAACTGCAAATAATATTTTTAACCTGAACTACTTAATATAATTTTGTCGGCGTTCAATATGGTTGGGCATAAACATAAATATTGCAAAAATTTTAAAACAAATCTAACTATTCATAAAAATTGTCGGACCCAAAAAACATGATAATTGAAAAATGGTAAAACTTTTATTTTGCCGAGTTAAAAACATTTTTTTTGCAAAATAATTTTAAATATTGCCAAAAACAAAAACATTATATTTTTATAAAGAAAAAAAATATTGTATAGTTAAAAAATTTTATATTTATAGCGTAAAACATAAATATTTGAATATTGTCAGAGCCAAGAACAGAAATATTGTCACGGACTAAAATATAATACATGTACTGTCACAACCAAAAACATAGTTGGTACAATCTAGAACAAGACATTGTCACGACTGTTTATTAATGCAATACTTTTATCCATTAGAAGCATTAATTTTCATCTGTAAAGTACAACATGAAAATAAAGCGATTAACATGTGGAACGTATCGTTTAAGTATAAATAAATATACATATTTAAGAACTACAACAGAGGTCAAACCGGACCAAAATAATCAATCAATTTATCTTCAGTTCCTGGAAGCATATTTTATTAAATGTCATTTCGATATAATATCAATTGATTCAATTCCCATTTCAACCCGAGATAATTTATCATCTTTAAATCTAGACCGTTTTTAAGTCAAACAGCCAAGGATTGTTGAACATGTTCTTGTTCAAATTGTATACAGGAAAGAACTCGCGAGTGATGACTCTATAATATAAAGTGTTGAAGATGAAATACCGTTTGAGCCGATCCTTGAGGTCTGAGAAATATTGCACTTTTTATTACCCCTAATGAACAGACTCAATTTATTTTCCCATCGCTTCCTAAGGTTTACTCCTTTCCAGACTTTTTTGTCCTTGAAAAGACTTCTCTAGGGGTAGATTGGTCTAAAGATGGACTTCTGGTTTAAAAATATAAACGATATTAATAAATATATTTAAATTTTTAATTTAGAAAATTGATTTGTCTAAAAAATAAAATGGGAGAATTTTTTTTTT
This sequence comes from Ruditapes philippinarum, assembly GCF_026571515.1. Classification (NCBI taxonomy): domain Eukaryota; kingdom Metazoa; phylum Mollusca; class Bivalvia; order Venerida; family Veneridae; genus Ruditapes; species Ruditapes philippinarum. The sequence continues at coordinate 119,937 of NW_026865921.1, forward strand.
GTTTTTATTTTTTATTGTTACTGAAGTCGTTTATTGTTTAATTTAACATATTGGGATTATGTCATTGTTTATTTTGTTCTCTAGTCTGATTTATATCATTGGAAAATATGTGATTATAATTGTTTAGTAAATTGTTACAAGGAAAAGAAATTTGAAACTTTAAAGGAAAAGGGGTTTGCCCGGGCATTTTTTTTGGGAAAAAAAAACATTCTTTTCTGGGTACCCTAAAGGTGGAACAAAGGTTCTAAAAATCACTTTTTAAAATTAGTCATGTCCCTTAATTTTTTAAAAAAAATAAAAAAAGGCAATTTATACGCAATGCAAATGATATGGTTGCACATTTTCAAATCCCTTGTTTCGAGTATCTTCGAATTTTGGTGATTTGTTTTATTATTTAATATTAATTATTCATTTAGCATTTTATCATCATTATTCATTGAATCATTCTTAAAATGAAGTTGAAAATTAAATGACACATGAATTTAAGTAAAAAAGAAGAAATAAATAAAACAAGTCATATGCTCAACCACTTTCAACAGGGAGAAAAATGACAACCACAATACGGTACTCAATTCTACACTCTAGTACCCAAGATGAAATATACTTATAAATATTTTTTGGATGAAAGACGTATGTTTTAATAGTTAAACAGTAATTGTTTACGATTTCCCAATATTCGAATGCTGCCGATTATTAGAAGTTAACAAGTATATGTTTGCTTGTGTATTTACTATCTATATAAGTCTGACATCAATATTTATCATTTCCTCACTTAGCTTTTATAAAGTTAAAAAACGTCCACGTGTTGGACATTATGACTCCCTAGATAGTCATCACGTGAATTTGTACCTAAAACTAACATAAAATCAAAGCTTTTTGTTCGGAAAAGAGAAAGTCATTCTCTGATTTATGATAATGATAGTATCAATAACAATTATGACAGATGCTCGGGTTTTGTTTATTTTCTATTTTGCACGAGCTTTTACTTTATCCCTGCAAATGTTTCGGCAACGTTATGTTTTAGCTACAAGGGCATAGTTACTTCGCGTTTTACGTTATAATATGGAAATTTCATACATGAAGCATTGATTTACAAACAAACTTGTTAGTTACGAGAGATTCCTCTACAGGTTGTCTTATTCATTAACTAAAAAACTTCTAACAGGTTGTTTTAGGTGCTTTTGATTTGTTGTCATATGTTTTCTACGAAACAGGTTGGTCATTGAGAAATACAAATACATATAAATGTGTGTTTCTAATGTTAAAAGATAAGTTACATTTATTGTTTTGCCTTTTCAAAATGATATTGTTTGTGCTATTTCCGTGTTCAATGTAGCAAAAACTTTAGTGAAAATCTGTGTTATGAGATGTTTGCAAAAAGCAAGCATGTTCATTGTTTCACTTCGTCAACTTAGTGCAATAACTGGTAAACTCCTATAAGATTACGAAGGACTTAACCCATTACTGCACTAACGACATGCTCATCCTTTGACCTTCTGCGTTTGTCATGGTTTCGTACTCCTTTTAATTTTGGAACGGTTCATTCGAAATTTAAAGGATTTCAAAATAAAAGTTTTTAAAAAATGAGTCTTGAAATGTATTAAACCTAGTTGGACTGTACGAAAGTGGCTGCGCAGGCTGACCTGGCTCTTCACCTTTGGCAAATGTCAACCAATTTCGGTTGAAGTTGGTTATGGGTTAAATACTATTTTATGCGTTCTTCTTTGTATGCTATATGACGAGTCTGGTGAATAATGTAATCGGAGAAAGAGAAAAACAAACATTGCATAGTTATATATCTGTGTTGTGTAATATTGTTAATACTATTAAATAAAGCTATTAATTTAGACATAGCTACTAAATCATGTGTTTTCAAGGTTGGTTAGAATTGGGCAAGTTAATACATTCACAGAAATATTTTTCATTTCCATTGTCAAAAGAGCATGTCAAAATACTCACCATTTATTTCCATGAACCAAACCTTATCAGTACATCACAAATGTATATTTTCTTTAATTTTATTACATGGTTAAATAAGACACTAGTGTATTATAATTACAAACATTTTTCGAATAATACTTTTTAAAGGGATACTCAGGTAAATTAATGACAAAAATATTTAAATGATCTTATGTACTCAAATCAAGCTAAAACGACATTTTCTTAAAATTCCAGCATCAATTTCTGTATAAATTTTGGGTTTGAAGCATGAAAATATCTATTTATGTTGAATGAAATTTAGACGCCGACAGAATCACCGAGTAGTTTTAAAACAAGCCATGTGACTTGAATAAATCCTGGAAGTTAAAATAACAGATACTGTGGATGTGGTATGATTGAAACAAGTCTAAGCAATTCATTTGACATGTTTATTAACGCTTCCAGAGTTAACTGTGACAACTTTTGGGATCAAGTTAGGAAACCGACATTTTATTCTTTATAAGAAGAAAAGTTATGCTCCTGTGACTGCCTAGTGTATTTATGTTGAAGACATTTACAGAATAATGAAAGAAAAAATTAAAACGAAGAAATGAAAATTTTGCCTGTGTCTTCCTTTAATACACCAAATTATGAAAAGAGGTATATTTATGAATTATTAAATTTTGTTTAAAGTCTAGTGATTGTAACTTCATACTTAACTACATTTTTTAAACAAAGAAAAAAACATATTCTTGTTTCAAATCCATGAATTATGAAAGTATTATTAAATAATTATTGTATTTTTTTTATTTGAGGCAACAGCACATTAGCATAAGCTCAAGCAGACTTTGTCTTTTATTGATATATATCCCGGTAACCATCTATCTTCCTTTTAAAGTCGGCGCAAGGACAACCTTATAATACATGTTTGATCTTTTAAAATGATTAATAATATCTTAATCAATATGTGATTGTTAGTAGTATATATTTTTTGCAAGTTTGACAGGCCTTGTAAAATAGGTGACAAGCTTCAAATTTCTCTCTGATATCTCCAAAATTTATCCTGAACTTTTGTGTTAAAATTGTAGCTTGGAAGTTTTCCTTATTGTAACCATCATATTATATAATTATGGTAAACGATTGTTTGTCTTCTTGTAATGTGATTTTTTTATTGTTACAGAAGTTGTTTATTGTACAATTTAACATATTGGGAATTATTTCATTGTTTATTTTGTTCTCTAGACTGATTCTTATCATTGGAAAATATGCGATTATAATTTATTAATTGTTAGTAGGAAAAAATGAAATATATGACGGACTACTAGGACTTGATCCAGATGACCTATAATCTAATCAGGGTATGTTTAGAATAGTTTGATATAATCGTTCCTGGTCTAATGTAGGACGGCTCTTGATATTGCATAATGTAAACAGTATTTTCATTGCGTTACCATGGATGATGGTAAAATAATGGTTCATGGAGAAATTAAGTCACTTTAAGAACATCTCTGTTGTATTCCTGAATTTAATGAATATATCAAAACAGCATTTAAAAGTAATTCACAAAACATTCTAGAAAAATGGAACTTAAATTGTATAATAACCGCCTCCGTGGCCGAGGGGTTAGAGTAGATGACTTCTAATCCAGTTACATCTCTGGCGTGGGTTAGATTCCCGGGAGATGCTTTGGTAGTTTAGCGCGGAGGAAGGTAGTCTAGTACTGGTGTAATTCTCGAGGAACGATGGTTATGCAACTACCCGCCTATATGACTGAAATACTGTTGGAAAAAGGCGTCAAATGAAACAAACAAACAAAACAAAATGATATAATTACACATGAAAGGAACTCCAATGAGGTCCTCCAAAAGCCCTAAAATAAAATTTGAAATCCTATATCTATAAACTGAGAATCTTAAAGCGGAATACTATGCAAAGAATTATAGTGATATATACTAATTACTTATAAATGATCGAATTTTTATGCGTCATTTTGCATAATTTATAATGGAAAGATATAGTGAGCAAATGAGCTGAAATTGTTCACATACAGACAATTACCCAAAACATTAAATAGTATTCAAATTTCAAAACATATATATTTCAGTCCTGTTATACCAGAGAGAAAACCTTAGTGGAGATCCTTTAACTTACCTCTTAGCATTGTAATTTGAATTATTTCTCAAAATGTGGTTAAATGATCAATGGCACATGAATACGAGCGAAGTGGAAGAAATTAAAAACATTTGCATTTGCTCAATATCTTTGAACAGAGGAAACAATGACAAACACGATTCTCAACTTTACACGATAAAATAAACTTCAATTTGTTTTCACTTAAAATCACGAAATACATATTTTTAACTAGTACTATATATTTTGCAGGATGAATGGTGATGATTTGTAACATTTACGCAACAACCTTTATCCTGAACAAACGTTACAACATGTTCAATTGTTTGTACCGACGATATTGAAATCGATTAACTTTATTCTATTACATGACAATAATTGCATATTACGACACCCTAGGTGATTATAAATATCATCATATTCATCATTTGAAAAGAAAATTCAAAACTGTGTGGCAGGCAGCATATTTTTTCTTTAATTAAGTTTATTAATGTTTTAACATCTGACAAGATGCAATAAAATTCATTTGCTCATTTTTTTCAATGATTTTAATGTTCGAAAGAAGATCAATTTGGATAAATTGTATGTGATACATTGCGACCATATTTAAGGAAATCATCCTGTTTAATCTTAATCTTATTACCCTTACCCTGCTCGATCCGAGAGTGATTAGCATTTGCCACCCGTATCGAGTCAGGCCAGTCTGCCCATTCGTGTAGTTTGACAGGCTTCATAATTGGCTGACCAGCTGATATATTGTTTAAAAGTTGGATGCTGGACAAATCCGTTTTAAGGTAATATGTAGGCTAAATGCTACTCACTATCTTGCTAAAATGGCAAGAATGACTTAATATTTATAATGATACCCAATGAAATACTATCCAGGATTCATTTTTTGTCTTCCTGGATATATCACTTGGATACATTATCACCAAATGAAATGAATTCCAAAGTTCTGTTTTAATATCTGTCAATTACTATAAAGTATTTTGTAATTATCTTAGTAGATCTTAGTAAGTTTTGCTGGTGTTTTTTCTTAATATTATTAATAATGATGGAAATCTTAATCATGTGCTAGGGGCTGTAGACGATAGATTTCACAGATCAGTTCCGTTCGCGATGGCTCAATTAAACCGAGTCTGCAGCATTTTTTAAATTTTGCCGTGTTTGACATCTTTAGATTTTTCTTGCTTTAAATATATTTAGTTTCGCAAACGGTAAAGGAGAAGCAAACTCGCTGTATAAAAGTAAATCGTTACCGTAGATAAAATAAATTGAGGAATTCAAAGAGTAAAGTTCATGATATTTATTGTATCTGACTTTCATACGTCAGACGGGCACATTAAAAGCCAAACATAGATAGTACATAGGATAAGTTATAGCCCTAGAAAATAACTGAATATTTCTGTCTTGTTTGCTACTTCAATACTTAAAACCATAACATATGCAATACCAAGAATCTGGATAACGTGTGATCCCTCGGAAGCATTCATTACAACAAAATTACATAAAAATTGCTTGGTTTGTTTGACTCTGTACATGAGGGAATGAAAAAGTGCAACATCCCTCACGTCCCTAGCACCGGTTTGAGTGGTATTCAACACTAAAAGTGTTTGAATCAATGATCCCAAGGCCTAGAAAAAATATTTTGTTGTTGATTTTTGAAGGGAGTGGGGGTGGGGGCTGATTTTACAATAAATTATACTGGTACTGGTCCAGTTTGTAAGTCTTGTAAACAACTTTTAAAACTCTTTGGAGCGACAAATTCCTTCTATTAAGTCATTTAATATTATTAGAATATGACTTCATGTAATAAATCTTGAACAAATACTTTTAAAAAAGCTTCTTCTGTAAAATACATTTAACACTTTCTATTAATAATTTAAATTTTATACTGTCCGCTAAGCAGATATCAACATAATCTCATGAAATTTTGAATTTAATGTCATTTACGAAGCAGCAATTATTATAACCCATGTTCGTTTATGATTGCATAAAATTATGCAATATGCATAACTTCACATGGCTCAAAAAGGCTAGCAATCTTTTTCTTGAAAGATAAAACAACGACAAGAAGCCTATATCATTAATATCGAACACATTTTTACTGATTTTTTCATCGTCATAGAATTTATTTAAAACTTGTTTTCTGTATATTTTTCATGCAAAATTAAATCATTTAATTTATATCAAGCGAGTAAGGTGTAATTCTTAGTGTATTCTTTATTGTCCAGAACGACAACATATTTCAAATTATAGTTTCCTGCGTTGGTAGGTAGACACATTAATTTTTAAAACAGACACATATGAACTCAAAGGTTATCATTTGTTAACTTGTTAGCTGGTCAAGTACTTTTTACAAATTTTACTTATTATGCAACAATATTGTTGCATCATCACTCTTTATCTTTGATTGGTGTAATTTGTTGGACCAGTGTTAGTGTAAGTATATCATGCTTGACAACCGTCACTGTTATTTTCTATCGAATTTCCCATTTCCTAATGAATAAACTAACTTGCACTTAGAAGGGAATAATATATGCCAAAAGCTATCACTACCACCACTGTTGTTACATTTGAAGTGTTTTTTCTCAACATTCACCGAACAAACATCGTCGTCCTTATCACAAACTGCGTGGGTTTTATTTGCTTGTTTGTGGGCGTTTTTTTGTTGTTGTTGTTATTGTTGCAGTTGTTGTTGTTTTTTGGGGCTGTGATGCTGTTGTTTTTTCTTTGGGGGGTTGGTTTGTTGTTTTTTTAGGGGGCGGGATCCCGTGTTGGACAATGGCTTACTTTGTAATTGTGTAAACTGTCTTTATAGAATGTCTAATGTAACATGTTTTACAGTTTAGAAAACGACTATTTGTATACTCGTAAATAAGAAAATATCTTCTGTTGTATATAATAATGACAATGGTTTAGATTCCGACACTGTATGGATTATAGGCCCGAAAATGTTGTATGTAATTGTACTTATGGTTAAGAGAGCAGCTATTGCATGTAATTGTTTTAATTGTTGACCGGCTACTGTTGTATTTACTAGTATTTATAGACCAGATACTGTTGTTTGTAATATTGATTGATCGTGGTTTTTATGCGGTACTCTACTCACACCCATAAAATGACTTCAAACGCCATACCACGTGATCTGTTCTGATATTATTTGTTTTTTTATGTTGTGTGACATTTTATTGTTGCAGATGTTATTTATTGTACAAATTAACATATTGGAAATATCGTACTGTTTATTTTCCTCTCCATGATGATTTATGTATTAGGACATTATGTGTTTATGAAATTTTATGAATTGTTAAGAGGGAAAATGGACGGGTAAGGACTTGTGCCTTGCGACTTGTATTGTTATTGACAACTGATGTTACAGCATTATGTAAAGAATATTTTCATGACGTCATTATGACGTTACTGTGATGGTAAATAATGCTTCTAAGGGTTATTTGTCAATTTTGGAACATATTGTATCTTAAACATTGTACTTGAATTGAGTTCAAATTTAAAAGAAGCAAGACATTTCTTTAAGAAAAGATGATCGATCGGCGTACAGTCAGTCAGGTTATGTTGAATATGGTGTATGAATACGAGGAAATAAGAAGTACATGTTTTTTTAAACTTAAATAATACCTAAAAGTGATTTTAAACCTTCCATAAGTAAACTTAAAGAATCTGAATTGTATAGTTTTGTAAAAAAATGTGGAAAAAGTGTGATCCCTCGAAAGCATAAATCACAACAAAATAATATGAAAATTGCAGACTCGGTCTAAACCGTCATGCTCAAGTAGTTCTTTTCATGTCAAGTCAGACACACTGATTCGGGGCTTCAATTTGTACGGCTTACAATGAAAAGTTTACTGTCAAACAATTCCGTCTTGGATGTTGTGATCCTGCACTGGTACGTGAATAAATTCACTTACAGAACTTTCTAAGTTCAATAAAAAGCCTGACAATATTTAGAATATTGTCACAGCTAATCGTATGATGTGAATAATTTATTAATGATGATGATTAACGACCTCAATGCACTTTAAGGTTACTTAGATATATCTATATATTTAGATTTTTTACAAATTTTATCCTATTTGACCGCCCGCTGATCCAGGTACATTAAAGTATTGAATAAAGGGGTAATTATCAGTAAGGTCTAATTGTTGATCAGCATGACATTATCTCGCTGATATCACCAGAGAAAAAAAATAGAAAAATTAGAACATGGGTCATCAATTGGAAAATTAAAACTAAATCTCTTCTCAAAAGTTAAGAATTATAAGACTCCTCAATGAAGCATTTCTTTCTGGCAATGAAATTTGAATGAATCGTATTCTAATTAAAGACTACGTTCTTGTCATTCCTTAACGGAATACAATAACCAGGGTGCCGATCAGAAAATATTTTTAAACGCACTGCATATCTGTCTTTAAAAATGTCTGTTCTGTTCTGATATTAGATTTAAATTTGTATAAAAAATTAACTCTATTCTCAGAGATGATTTTACCAAATATTTCAAATTTTGTCCTTGCATTTCAAATCTACTGCAATTTTAACTAATGGAAGTAATACTTATTCCGCTCGATAGATCGATTTGACCATAAATGTATGGATTTACATGAGAACGTGTTATAACTAAAAAAAATAGTATTCATGTAAAAACAAAGACATGTAAATCAATATGGTTTTATACGAGTATAGGAGACATACATATCACAGTGGCGATCACAGTTAAAACATATACATTATATAGTATAATTAGGTAACACATACTTTGCATGAATATAAATTAGGTTTAAGACTAGATAAGAAATCATCACATTTTAGATATTTAAAAGTTACAATGCAGTAATTATTGCAATGCATTATTTAATTATTTCAAATCTAGGTAGGACACAATAAATCTTTTTATATAAACAATCAGAATCAAGGATGCAAATCTTCATAATAAAAAGTCCATACAAAAAAGCTACTCGCCTTTAACAATGCACCATAAAAGATAAAAAAAATATTTTGGTATCTCAAGCATGCTGAGGAAGAGAGTTCCATAGAGTACAGCCATTGGAAGTCAGTACCTTTCTTCCATACCAAAATGGCATATCTCTTCCAATCAAGCATGTTCAGGTGTGTTTAAGCTAAGCTGCAGGTTAGGTAATTTACAATTCCGTTGGTAACAAACGTAAGTACTTCGTCAAAAATGAAAATGACAAAATAAATAACACGTCACATTGGCTCATATTGGTGTACTCGTGAATTGTGATATGGTTTTAGTGGATGTAAAGAAAATGCAAAGACAACACGATAAGCATATTCTGTAAAATTTATTTCTAAGCTTTGGCAAGAAAAAACGGTTAATTTTATGCAAAATGTGAAAATACGAATCAGAGGAGAAAAGATTAGAACTTGCATGTGTAAATATGATCCATTGACTCGACAAATGAGACAATGACCCTGTATAACACCCTATCCAAGACGAAATTAAGATAAGAAAGTCTATTTCGTATATACGTTCGCTCTTAATCATTAAAGGGACCTATATAATTCATTATCCACTTTTTTCAAACTGTTCACTATTTCCCAGCAATCCAATGCTACGTAATTACAGGTGAAAATGTTTGCTTGTATATTCATAGTCCATCAATAATCTGACTCAGTCGATATTAAATATTCCCTCCCTTGTGGTTACAAAACATCAAGGTGTCACACATTATGGCTCCCTAGGTAGGTATTTGAATGAGTAGACACGTCAATTTTCAAGTAAATCAAACATAAACTTGGTGAAAGCTGCTTTAAAAAACGTGAAATTAATTGTCTTTATCACAATAATGATTATATCTATAACAGACAACACTTTTTACGTTTTTATTTCCAATGCCAGGAATCAACAGGTGAAGATGTAATTTTGCTTTGATATTAATTCTATCACAATTGAATATTTCTTGGACCATTTCGGTCGTAAAATGTTCCCTTGTTGCACCATATAACTGACGATTTAGGGATTTGAATGAGTTGATTCGTCAAGTTTAACGTTTCTATTTTTTTTCTACTAATTTTCACCTTGCTGATATTCCAAAATATAGGTTTTTACTAGTTAAAAAAAAACTACAGTATTTGTTGTGTTAACAATCTGATTCTTTAAATTAGTACAACAATTATCTGGTTAGGCACGAGCATTCCTGGTGGTAATTTCCAAATCACTTCAATCAACTTTCGCATCAGATTAATTAAAATCATTTTCACCAGGATGTTTTCTTAACTTAGTGAACGTGAAAAACAAACATTTCGCCTGCGGATTATTTGACTCTTCCTTCTGTATAATAACCACATTGTTAGCAATAATGAACTGTTAACATGATATGTTGGTGTAACATCGAATCAATTTATATATTGAAGTCATATGAAAAAAAAATATTATAAATGAGAAGACAGTTATATTATTAATGTTTAAATATTAGCACGTGCATAATAACAAAATATTACAGTTTTAAACAAACTTTCTACCAAATTAGCAAGTAAAATAACATACAGATAGATTTCAATTAATTAGGAGTGAATAAAGTAAGGTTTTTAAAGTTAGTAAATTTTTGCTCACTATTTTAATATCACATTCTGCTGAAACCGTTGCTGACAGATGTCAACAGATGAACGTTATTAATTACTGTCGTCATTTTAAGGGTATAGAACCGAACTTACAACATTAACAATTTGAAGATTCTTAGATACCTTGTCATTTCCTCCTTTTTTCTATGAAGTAAAATGCTAAGAAGATTTGAAATTAGCCTCAAACAAACAAAATTTATCATTTTCTCTGTTGACACGTTAACCATTTATGTAAATAATTGTTCAATGATCTATTACTTTATGACAACCATTCCTTTATGTTTTGTTGCGCTGTAAAAAGTCGAACAAAAAAGCCAAGTTCTAGAATACACATCTGTGATAGAACAGAACGAAACTTTTATTTTCTGGACTTAAACAAATGTACATTATCTTGTTAACATGCAATTAATACAATATACAACATAGTCACATAAATATTTGTATGGTGTGTGTTTATTATTAATATAAAGTTTTCAATTAAAAGACACGTAAGAGGATAAACTACAATTGAATTTCTTATTTCCAAAGCTTCTTTGATATATTTTCATGCATTTATTAATACACTTCTTTTAAATAAATTTAAATATAGATGGTCTGTTATAATAGTAACTTTTTAGATATTTTCTGTGTAAATCTACTAATCTTGAACATACAAATTGTACACATATGATGTAATACTCTTAATCTAAAATATTACTGCAATGACAATATCTCTGTTCAAGAGGAATGTAATAAGTGGAATATCTTCCTGTTTGTATTCTGAAAGGATGAACAGATAATCCTAATCGAAAAAAATATATGCTACATTTGCGTGGTAAAATATCAAGATAAGTTTCGTAACAATGACTCGACTTTAAATGATGGTTATTATATAAAACAGAACTACGATCTAGGGAACTGACCCATTCCTGATTATACGTATCTATAACTCTGTTTTAAAATTTTGAAGAAACGTTTATAAATATCTCTATAAAAATCAGTAATATCATAATCGCATATCATCTCCACACTTGAGATATTACACCTTGTCTGTACATTGTATTTAATATAATATTGTCCCGAGTTTTTCAGCTTGCACCAAAATTTCATAATTCTGACATATCGAGACACATAAAATGGATATCTTCCTAATTCGCCATAAACAATAGCGGAATATGTATAAGGTCTAACATTTAATCATTGTTCGCAAATTTTTTAATGATTTGTTCCTATTTCCTTAAATTGTCTGTACCCCCCCCCCCCCCCCCCCCCCCCCCCAATATTTCAGATTCACAGATTCACATCCTAAGATAGTGCTAACAAATGCACCAAATAAGTGGAATAATATTTTTGGTTTTAAATCAAACTCCTTACAGTTATTAAATAAAAAAATATAGAGCTTTTAAGGCTTTCCCTATCAAATGTAGAATTACCATTTAAGTTAAAAACAATACAAAGTAGTTTAAATCATTTACAACATAGTAGAACAAATGTTTTGTGTTTTTTCCTCTGATAAAGTGTTCAGTTTTACAAATTTTAGTAAAAAAATATGTTCGTGAAGTTGGCAGCCTAGCAGCCTAGCAGCCCAGCAGCCTGAAGTTGGCAGCCTAGCAGCCTAGCAGCCTAGCAGCCTGGCAGCCTAGCAGCCTAGCAGCCTAAAGAAAACTAAGATAGTACAAACATGAAATCGTCGGATATAAATCGGAAGCACATACTAAGACCATTGCACGTCTTATTTCAGTATCGCGATCTTTATTTTTTTAAATATTGAACTTTGTTTTGTTTTTTTTTTATTTTGACGCTTGGAAATTTGTGAAGTTAACAGCCTAGCAGCCTGGCAACCTAAAGAAAACTAAGGAAAATACAAACATGTAAACCGTCGGAAATGAGTCGATAGCACATACTTAGACTATTCCACGTCTTTTTTCAGTACCGCGAACTTAATTTTTTTAAATATTGAACTTTGTTTGTTTTGTTTTTGTTTTTTTGACACATTTGTGAAGTTAGCAGCCTAGCAGCCTGGCAGCCTAGCAGCCTAGCAGCCTGGCAGCCTAGCAGCCTAGCAGCCTAAAGAAAAATAAGGACAATACAAACATGTAAACCGTCGGAAATGAGTCTGTAGCACATACTTAGACTATTCCACGTCTTTTTTCAGTATCGCGAACTTTATTTTTTTAAATATTGAACTTTGTTTTTTTGGTTTTTTTTTGACACTTCGAAATTTGTGAAGTTAGCAGCCTAGCAGCCTGGCAGCCTAGCAGCCTAGCAGCCTGGCAGCCTAGCAGCCTAAAGAAAACTAAGGACAATACAAACATGTAAACCGTCGGAAATGAGTCGATAGCACATACTTAGACTATTCCACGTCTTTTTCAGTACCGCGAACTTAATTTTTTTAAATATTGAACTTTGTTTGTTTTGTTTTTGTTTTTTTTGACACTTCGAAATTTGTGAAGTTAGCAGCCTAGCAGCCTGGCAGCCTAGCAGCCTGGCAGCCTAGCAGCCTAAAGAAAAATAAGGACAATACAAACATGTAAACCGTCGGAAATGAGTCTGTAGCACATACTTACACTATTCCACGTCTTTTTTCAGTATCGCGAACTTTATTTTTTTAAATATTGAACTTTTTTTTTTTTTTTTTTTGACACTTCGAAATTTGTGAAGTTAGCAGCCTAGCAGCCTGGCAGCCTAGCAGCCTAAAGAAAACTAAGGACAATACAAACATGTAAACCGTCGGAAATGAGTCGGTAGCACATACGTAGACTATTCCACGTCTTTTTTCAGTATCGCGAACTTTATGTTTTTTAATATTGAACTTTGTTTTTTTTTACTCTTCGAAATTTGTGAAGTTAGCAGCCTAGCAGCCTAGCAGCCTGGCAGCCTGGCAGCCTAGCAGCCTAAAGAAAACTAAGGATAATACAAACGAAATAGTACAAACATGAAATCGTCGGATATAAATCGGTAGCACATACTTAGACCAATCCACGTTTTATTTCAGTATCGCGATCTTTATTTTTTTAAATATTGAATTTTATTTTATTTTTCATTCTGACGCTTCAAAATTTGCGGGATTAAACATGTTTTCGAATAACGTAGGAAGTAGTCTTAATCTTAACATTTTCGCGGCTAATAATGTCTATGACCGGTACCGTTGGCCTAGTGGTTAAGGTGTCCGCCTTCGGATCGGGAGGTCGAAGGTTCGAGCCCCACGGGGAGCGTTAATTGAAGGATGAATGTTTCTCGTGGGACTCGTTCCGAAATGGCCGCTTCGTGAGCCGCGAGGTAGTTAAAATGAATGGTTACCGATTTCTATCCGCCTGGCGCCTGGCATAGTGGTCGGAATTGGGAGGTACATGGTATGCAACCAAAAGGTGTCTCATAAGTCAAAATGGCTGGCCCTTTCAGTAGGGGTGACACTCTAATAAACAAGACCTTTACCTTTACCTTTTTTTAATGTCGCTGTCTATGGACAATAAGCGACGTCATGTGACTTATTTATGATATGCTATTTTGTATGTATAATGAAGTTGACGATGTCTGTAAAGATAAATCGGTTGAAATGTAAAGAGATATACAATGCATATGTTTAAGCGAACACATTAATGAACATAAAGATTATCTGAACTGAAGAACAATACCCATTTGATCAATAGCCGCGATACTGAAAAAAGACGTGGAATAGTCTAAGTATGTGCTACCGACTAATTTCCGACGGTTTTCATGTTTGTATTATCCTTTGTTTTCTTTAGGCTGCTAGGCTGCTAGGCTGCTAGGCTGCCAGGCTGCTAGGCTGCTAACTTCACAAATTTGGAAGAGTAAAAAAAAAAAGTTCAATATTAAAAAAAAAATAAAGTTCGCGATATTGAAAAAAGACGTAGAATAGTCTAAGACTGTGCTACCGACTCATTTCCGACTTTTACATGTTTGTATTGTCCTAAGTTTTCTTTAGGCTGTTAGGCTGCCAGGCTGCTAGGCTGCTAGGCTGCCAGGCTGTTAGGCTGCTAACTTCAAAAATTTCGAAGAGTAAAAAAAAACAAAGTTCAATATTAAAAAAAAATAAAGTTCGCAATACTGAAAAAAGATGTAGAATAGTCTAAGAATGTGCTACCGACTCATTTCCGACTTTTACATGTTTGTATTGTCCTAAGTTTTCTTTAGGCTGCTAGGCTGCCAGGCTACTAGGGCTAGGTTGCTAGGCTGCCAGGCTGCTAGGCTGCTAACTTCACAAATTTCGAAGTGTAAAAAAAACAAAAAAAAAACAAAGTTCAATATTGAAAAGAATAAAGTTCGCGATACTGAAAAAAGACGTGGATTAGTCTAAGTATGTGCTACCGACTAATTTCCGACGGTTTACATGTTTGTATTTTCCTAAGTTTTCTTTAGGCTGCTAGGCTGCCAGGCTGCTAGGCTGCTAGGCTGCTAACTTCACAAATTTCGAAGCGTCAAAATAAAAAAAAACAAAGTTCAATATTTAAAAAAATAAAGATCGCGATACTGAAATAAGACGTGCAATGGTCTAAGTATGTGCTTCCGATTCATATCCCACGATTTCATGTTTGTACTATTCTTAGTTTTCTTTAGGCTGCTAGGCTGCTAGGCTGCTAGGCTGCTAGGCTGCTAGGCTGCCAGGCTGCTAGGCTGCCAACTTCAGGCTGCTGGGCTGCTAGGCTGCTAGGCTGCCAACTTCACGAACATTAAAAAAATGTATTTTGTTGGTAGCAATAGTTTTTTTTTATAAAAATGATTATATTTTTTATAAAATGACAACTAACATTCATTTCTCAACCCACGTGCGTACGTGTTAAATTTTAAAATGGCTCGTCTTCAGTTTTGAAATTATGATTTGCAAGACAATTACACTTTCTGTTTCGTCTTAATTAAATGAATTAACCCTTGACATTGTTTGTCTAAATAATGGCTTATTTAAAGGACAATTTATACCTTATATACATACTTGAAGAGACCAACTAGGATTTAACACAAATCAAATGTGCCTTATACGAAAATGTCAGGCGAAGCTTATATAATGCAAACTTACTTGCGTTCATTGAGCGCCGCCTTTCCTTGTTGATCTTGTTTATCATATTTATTCCTATGAAAACATTGTCAAATGTACTTTATATTGTTGTTTAACGAACAATGTGAAATGTAATTTATACTGTAATGTATACGGGCAATGTCAAATGTTTTTTACACAATGAATGCCAAATTACGATACGAAAAATGTAAAATATATAATTTATATGAACGATTACTACATGAACAATGTCAAACATACCTATGTCAAACATACCTTGTACAAATGAAACTTATATAATGCTAAATTATTATATAAACATTGTGAAATGTAATTTATACTGTAATGTATACGGATAATGTAAAAGGTATTTTACACAAACAATGCCAAATTACTATACGAACAATGTCAAATATAATTCAAATGAACGATTTCAAATTACTTTATGAACAAGCTCAAATGTATCTTGTATAATCAGTGCCGAATTTACTTTTCGAATGTTTTAACTATTATTTAAAGGAAAAGTTGCAAATGTATTTTATACTTATTAAAGATCAATGGCATATGTATTTTAGATGAAAAATGTCAAATTAACTCAGCACAAACAATGTCAACTGTAGATTTTAACAATACCGCATGCATCTCATTTACGAATGATGGATGACAGAATCTGTGGACAATGAAAACTATTATCTGATTGTAAAGAGAAATAAAATGACCTGTAGTTGATTTGTGTTGCTCGATATCAACAATAATTTAATGGTTGTGTAACACACGCTTTAGGATTTTACATGATATTATTATATTTCATTATCCTATACATCTATATATTTCACGTAGTATATTTTGTATCAATAAGCGGGGATAAACGGTGACAATTGCTGAATTTTAAGCCAAAATAGCATCTTAAATATGAGAAATTAAATTTTACTGGTTATGACAATATCAACTTTAATGACAATAAAATGGATATTATGTCACCCTTGATATTTACAAATAGTATTTGAATTATCAGTTACAGGGATAATTGATAAAAGTCCGAATGTCTGAAAGAAAAAACATCAATATGATTTTCTTAAATTTGTTGCATATCTTGTACTTAATATTGTAAATACTTACAAAATATTTTAAAGATCCTTTCGTTTATATTTCATTTTTAACAAACATTCAGTATTTGGTAACATCAAAGAATTGACAATTTCTTCATGATATTTTATTATTAAAAAAAACACAAAAATTAACAGAACATGACAAAATAATATAACGGGAACTTGTTCTATTAGATATTTATTTACACTAGTAAGGAACAAAAATAAGTATCAAAATCAATAAGATAATATATATAAAGAGAGACACTAAACTAAACGTCAAATTAAAAAAACGTCATTTATTCAAGAGGTGTGTGTGTGTAAAGATAAAATCATTATGATTACAAAATCAGACGTACACTTTTTATCATTTTAATCGATATAAAAGTATATATTTCAATTTAGAATATATCTTTATATGGAATATGATAAAGCAAAATGCAATATCTTCTTAATATGAACAACGCTGTTAACTTTATGAATGCTGGCATGTTTTAACACTTAGCTTGGTGAGAAAATTGTTGTCGTCTGCTTTATTCTATTTTAATTTTGAAATCACAAAAGTAAAAACAGATGACAGTCAAAAAGCTTGGTACCTGACAATACGCTCATGAATGGGCTCAATTAAACCGGGCATGAAACATTTTCAATTTTGTTATTTTTTGGCGTTCTTTAAAGATTTTAGCACAAAGCTGTTAACAAAGGTTACTGTGATTTTTCTTTGGGCGGGAGTAATTGATTTATCTCACCAGAGTAAAATCTTATATTGATTGATGGTGAGTGAAAGGCACTTCAATATGAGATAAATAGTAAATAAATTTGATCAAATATGTCAGATTTAATTCGAATGTGTATGTAGATTAACATATGAAAGTTGGTTGTGATGATATGCAATCAAACAAAATTTATTTGGCTTGTGTTATTGTAAATTTTTTATAATAAGTGATGGCATAATTTAATTAAAACCCTCTTTCTTTTCTTGAAATAATGTGATTTCATATTGAATTTACAATATCATGATCACTTTACAACATATCTGATTATCGAATCATGATGCCCAAGATAGATATTAAAATCATTGGAATTATCAGTTATCGTGCCAATCTGAAACGATCATATAAAATATATGGTAAATCTTTTTTTTCTAAACAGTGTAAGAATATTAAAACGATTGGCAAAATGAATTTAAATTGATGTTTTTTTAGATATCTCCCTGACAACGAGTTACTTGGCTTTCACAAATCATGACAGGGAAAATGATAAAATCTTTTATCAAAATAGGGTTATAAATATTTAAAACAAATACTGACACGCTGCGGTATTAAATGATATGTTGTTTATATAAGTACAAACACAACACGTGATACGTGTTTCATTTGTCATTACCTGTGGGACACATGTCACAGAACTAAGTACCAATTATTTTATTTTTTGTCCGTTTTAAGCTATGCCACTGTCTTCATGAACGTCCTTTTTTTCTAGGTGATCACCATATTGTTTTGTTAAGTTTAAAATGTAAATATAATCATGAATTATTTAAGTACTTCGTTTAAATTATAACAAAATAGCCATCAAATGGTAGTTATATCGTTTTCTGGAACTTTCTGACCGTACAAAAGTGTGTTTGTTTATAAGAATCTTCAATTCGATATATTTATATATAGTTTGTAGACATTTTACAAAGCATGGTACAGGTTCGATTGATAACACTTCAACCATTAACATGCTGTCGTTTATCTCTATTAATAATCATCTATATCCACACTGGTTAAGACGTTATTATGGAAGATTTCAAAGTATGAAATGTGCAATGCTTCACACGCCCTAGCAATGATCTTTAGCACCTTGTAAATCATATCATCATGATTTTATTTCTTTGGACGTTTTACTGTGTTATAATAGTATTTTTGTTACATTATCAGCATACTGGAAATATTTTGTGTACACTTTACTCAGACAAATTTGTGTTTATAACATTTTATAACTTTTGATGGAGGAAAAAATACATGACCTGACGAGCTAGGGATGCAACAGACGACAATGAAGTCGAGGGGCCACAGTAGATCAGCAGATTCTACATTTTGTGTATCAACAGATAAACATATATTTTTATTTCTTGAACATTATATAAAGATAAAATACCTATATAGGACAAACCGACTTGTATCAGATATTGAAGAATGCTTTGCAATGTATTTGGTTTAAAGAAAACAATCCAGTTTTCTGATTATTGTGTTATTATCAGAATTTGTAAAATACCTTCTTTATTATTTATTGAATTGTGTCATATAGATTATATATTTTTTATCAGTTTTAAGTTGAATATATGTTTTCCAACACACAGTCGATTATACTTGTCTTGTTATATTAAAAATTCCAGAATCGGCTGAGTAATAATTCTATAGCATTTGAATGTTTCCAATCAAATGTCAGTACATATAAAAATGTTCATGTTCTCGGGTTACATTTTGCAATCATTTTAAATTGTCCTTCACTAAATGTTTATCTTTATCTGTTTTTCGACGATTTTAAAGAGTAAATATTTCTTGAATCCTGAGAATGAGATTATTAATCACCAACAGAGATGTCTGCAGAACTTCGATTATGTCTAAGTCGATGTTAACTCCCTATTGATTCATTGTTAATGAAAATATACTTTCCTTTGGTGATTTTTTCATTGTTCATTAAAATTATTTATTTGTTGAAAACAATATATTTGGTTTTCTATTCATTTAATTCTCAATACCAAGTTGTATAGTTGCTTGAAGTTTTGTTTTTAAATTCTATTAATTGTTAAAAGGAAAATAGCGTTTTAAATTATGTGTCCTTGCGTAGTTAGGCAGACACATTAGTTTTCACCTAAAACTTACATAAACAAAAAAGATTTGTTGTCTGATTTGTCAGTTAGAATACGGTAAATGGTCAAATACTTAAATTGTTATATTTTATACAAAATCTATCTATGTTTTATTACGATATATTTCATGTTGAGAGATGTTATTTGTTGTTTCATTGTCAGTACGTCGTTCTGTGTCGTCAACAGATTTATAATGTCAATTAAAGCTGTCGGAAATATTTTAGTGTGACTTCAGTTAAGATAGTTCAACGTATATATTCCAACTAACAAGTATTTACTAGTATTTTCACAGCAAAACGTAAGTTCGTCATAAACTATCACATTCATCCAAGCTGCACTTGCATTTATGACTTACAAAATATCATGTTTTTGACTTTATGTAATTTATATAAAGTGTTAAGGTTGTCTTATAAAATCAAAGTCTAACAGATATAAAGATTAATCTGCATCTTTTGTTAAAGTATTTTCAAGAATTAATATTATGTGCAATACCGTCATGTGCACCATGTGGTAACGTAAAATTATTTTCTGCAAAATTATCGGTTCAATGCAAAAGAAATATTCATTTTGCATTACTTTTGATACTTATCATGTTACATGCGAAAAAGCGAAGTATTATGTGAAATTATTGTTACGATACATATATATAAACTATAAAATTTACGCAGTTTTTGCATGTTACGCATGTTTTGCATGTTTACGCATTGTTACGATACACGTACATTAAAATATACGCATGTTTTGCAACAAACACTTAAATTATGAATATCAATATTGATCTCATACATTTATGTTATCATTCCTATTAATACTATTAGACAAAGTCTGAAAGTTTTCAAATTTTAGGTGCAATATTCATAGTTCTAGGGGTATGAACAGCAACGTTAATACGGTAATTTTATCACTCCTATTAATGACCTTGTCTAATCAAATCGAACCTGCAATACATTTAATTATTTTCGTGTTGTTTTTGCAGTTGAGAGACCTTTTACGTGTGGAATCAAAATGCTGGACTTAATACCGAACAAAACGACATTAATCTAGGTCAAAAAACAAACATATTTATCAAAATAAAAGCTATCATGCAAATGTTCTAATAGAAAGAATGAGTGTTCAATTATCAATAAAAGCATAATTATCATTTGTCATTAATTCATTATGCATAACAAAAACATACAACATACACAAAATTAATTAGCTGATAGATGTTTTTTCCAGATATTTTTACATTACAGCAGCAAGTGTCAAGTGCTGTGTGACAGCCGTAAAAAGTTGCCCTGTTCTTCACTTCAGTGTTGTTATATTTTTCTGGTCCTTCGGGATCATTGAGTCCAGCACTTTTAAGTGTTGAGAATTGTGTAGCCGTGCTAGGGGGCGTGAGGGACGAATCACTTTTTCATTATCACTCATGTCCTGACTCAATCAAACAGAGTCTGCAATTTTCATTTAATTTTGCTGTTTTTAATACTTTCAAGGGATCACTTTTTTCCTGATATCTATCTATGATAATATGTAAACAAAATTCATTTTTATTTAGTACATGATTTTGTCTTTTTTTACCCCACAAATGCGTTCAATAAATTATGATAGAGAGAAAGAAACAATTTTTCAAAATAAATATTACACAGTACCAATGATTACTATAAGAGAATATAGTGATGTTAAGCATTCACTTCCTTTGACTACAGCATCAGGTTTAAAGAGATTTAATACACCAATCACAATCAACACTTAACAAAATGTGACACACAGTGTTCACAAATTAGTGAAAACACTGAAAACACAAACTTGAAAAATGTTTGTTTACCAGAAATTGACAAACATAAACATTGTTCCGTTAAAAGTACTTTAACGTCTGAACAATCAAATACAAATGAACAAAACACATTGTATAGAAAAATCCCGGAAATAACAAATTCTCCACCCGAATTAAGTCCTACTCCTACTATAACAGAGACGAATGCTCAACGTGACTTAGGTCAAAAACTAGGACAAGAGTGTTCGAGAAATGAAAGTCAAAATGTATATCGTGCAAATATAGATGAACAAAGTGCGACTTCATGTACACCATTAAGTTTGAAATTTAAATTCACTGATTCAAATCATATTGAGAGTAAGGTTTTACTACAGAATAATGTTGATATAAAACACCTGAAAGTTTAGGCCAAGAAAAGGAAAACATTGTTTCTGATATAGGCGAAAAAATAAAACATCATGTTATTATGTGAAAACTGCTATAGGGCAGGTGAAGGGAGCAAAGCTCATAGAATCTGGCAGTCCAGTTTATATCATTTCTACCAAGTGTTATTCTAGACTCGAAAATAAGCCTAAGGTTAGAACTTATTGAAGTACCTCTATCTACAGCAAATGGGTTCAGGCTAAAAATTGCAGGAAAATGTACGATTAATTTTCAAATTGAACATCTTGTTTTTTGTTCTGAGGTTATAGTGGCGGATTTGAGGAAACAATATGCATTTTAGGCATTGATTTCTTCGAAAATTATAATGTCAGTCTGAAAGTACACAAACGTTTGCTAAAACCTAGTATGGGAAAAGTGAGAGTGTATAACTTTGACGCAAGAATGAGCGCAAAGGTACAAATAACAGATATTCCTCATAAAAACAAACAATTATTACACAACTACAATCATGACAATTTGAATAAGTTAAGTACTGGTTTATAGATAAAATAGAAAATGGTAAAATGATACTTCAATATGCATTTGACAAGAATCAAAGTAAATCTTTTGAAACATTAGACACAAACTATATATGCGTCAATATTTCCAACATATTGTTCCTTTGAGAGAAACAAGCAGTTACTTGTCCAAAGCAAAATAAATATGCTAGAACTCATGTCATGGATTAAAAGAGTGAAATGTTACTTTAAAATGACTATGTCTAACCAAGACTTAGACTTAAGTATGAAATGGAATGTACAGAAAAATATCAAGTTTAAATAAACACGACTTTAAATACATTGATTTAAATCATTTATCCTAAAATTAAATGTAACGCAAAGTATACATTAATTAAATCTTGTGATGATTATACATAGTTTGATTTTAAATAGCAGTATTCATGTTGACATATGGAATTGAATATACGTTCCACATTGTACGTCTGAAAGATAGAGAGTTTAGAATTGTCATTTATTATGTTTATATGAATATTAATTCTTGTTTAATTTTTCAGACTTCATATGCATACTCAAGCCAGTTGTCACACACAAAACACTGCTTGTAATGGTGAAACATCATGGACCTCACATTGTTTATATTCCACTACTGCATGTGCTCAATTTAGAGCGTATTCTAACAACAGGACATTACAGTTTCATCGAGAACATTGAAAGTGGTGTGATGCTTGAGTGATGTTTCATTCTTATTGTAAATAAACTGAGGTTGTTTTCCATGTTTGATATTTACATTGATAGTTTATATTGTGTTTTGTCAGTCCACTAGTTTGATGTATATACTTTTCTTATTTTGATTCATATACTTTTCGAAATAATTTTTGTTAAGTTTCTTAAATAAAATGGGTAATTCTTTCCTTCCTTTGTTTTTGACATTATATTTATTAAGATTTAATTTCTAATTACATGGGGTTTCTTTGTTTTTAAGGAGGGAGGAATGTAATAGAATGGGTATTTACGGTAATATAATTTAACAGTTAATCTATTAGTTATAAGTTACCATCTTTCTTACTTATTGCATGGCATATACAATATTATTCTCAACCAATCAAATTGTTGCAGTGAATACTGAATTGTATAAATAAGCTGACTTTGGAAATGTTAGCTAGGTTAGGTACTGCACTTACTCTGGTCAGTACTACAAGGCTTAGCCTTGAAACATGAAACTGGACTTAGTCCTAAATACAAACGTTTACGTTTATTATAATCGACCACATATAAAATATATCATAAACATAATCTTAATTAAATAATAAATAGACTTATTCTTAATATAAAACTAAATACCATTTGATTAGTACGAGTTCTCATATAATTTGTTAGGGCTTAATTTTATATTAAAAGCATTGATTGAAATTGTATTTACTAGCTGTTGTTGTTTAGTCCATCATCTTTATAAAGTGACAATGTATATTATAGCATAAAATCGGCTATTTTTCCCTCTTTTGCCCATGTTATAACGGGACCAAAACCATGTGTTAACATAGTCACGCGCTCTTGTTATAGCCCGGTTTCACCTATGCGCAATACATACAGGGCCCAGTAAACAAACAATCAAAAAATGACGATTTGGCCAGTTTGCCAAAGAGTCATGCGCTCTTGTTATATTGAAATTTATTGATTCGAGGGCCTCAGTCGCATATTCAAGTAACTATGCCGGAAAAACGGCGTATAGACATTGGTGCTAATCTTGGTTGTCGCCCTTTCTAAGAAACGGACAGTTGTCAATGTAAACAAATACAGTAGAATCTACCTGTCATTCAGTTTAACACTCCGATTAACTTACAAAACTAGATAACACAAAATTAATATGAGAAAATGTTTTTTATTTATGTTAATGTTGATAAATGCTCATTATATTTCTTTGAGAGAATAATGCTTAGTGCCTGATTTTTTTATAAACTTGTTTGCTTGAAAAAAAAAACCGATTCTGATGTCACTGATCTTTTTTCTACCGTCAACCTGAAATCATTCTAAGAATTTCTGAGGGTCATGTTTTGTCTTGGGTAGAGGGTAGAGTAATGTAACGTTTTATTTTTTTCTTAAGATAATAAATCTCCAAAGGCCAAGCTTTGTTAAATCAATTGAAATTCAAAATTTCGTTCGGTTCCGAGAATTTTCCAAGTTGTTGGCCCCGGAAAAATGAAACGGATACGTAAAACATAGAATTGGATAAATACCGTCCAAGCACAAGAATTAAATGTAATTGTGTTTTGTATAAACTATACATCACAAATTTGTTTGAAAATTTTATGCTATAATAGCGTCAACGCACGTTTATTTCGTGTTATAAAGTCTGCAGAGTCCCTCGGAACTGTTGGAGCCCTCGCCCTACCGGGCTCGGGCACCAACCGTTCCTCGGGACTCTGCAGACGTTATAACACGGAAAAACGTGCGTTAACCCTATATAAATCTACTGAGCCCTTATAATTTGTGATCGCTTGGTCTCCGCGTAAAGCATTGATTCTCATTAGAACCTGACCACTATTACACTTCTAAGATTACCAAATTTCAGTCCCTTTTTACTAAAACAAGAAAGTTGACAAAAACTAATGGTCAAAATTGGGTCATTTAGTGATTGAACAAAATGAAATTGTCAGTAACCAGCACTGTCACTGTTACCAAATTATTTTTGTCATATTTTTGATACTGAAAATTGGTCATTGAGTCATTTTTGCACGAACAGCTTTCTATAATATACATAAAAAAATAAAAACATTAAATAACAATAATTTAAAATATGTTAGATTCACTTTTGCACATTTGTATTGCTAAGAGGGACAAACAAAAACGAATATTGTTATATTTGGGTGTATTTGGGTGTATTTGGGTATTTCGTGCGGTCGAAGATGACAACGATATTATCGAAACGGCAATGTTATTACGGTCGCTAGGTTACCATGTACATAATCCCATAATGCATGCGTGACAATAAACTTTGTGAAATATTCAGAAGGATTAAAATAATGACAGTGTCTGCAGTAATTACATACAACAAATAGCAACTCATAAAGACTTAAATGCTAAAATCAGGACATCTGTGTTAGGCAAACCGAATGAAACAGAATACGTTTGGATTAAAACAAGTTTGCTTCTTTAAAAGTGTATGACTTAATATCCGCGGATATGACTTTAAATACGGATATGACCTATATTTTACAAAGTAATTATTTCTTTTTTATAAATTTTTCTTGATATCCTATATGACTTATATTTTATAAATTGATTATTTTTTATTAACTTTTCTCGATATGATGTTTTATAATAATAAAATGATTTTACATGCAGATTTATCTTTAAATTTGGTCCATAAATAAAAAAGTTAAAAGTTATATTCGAATTACGTTCTATAAAAGTCATATCCGTGGCGGACAGGAGATACCGAATATGACTTATGTTTTATAAATTGATTAATTTTTATATGAATTTTTCTCGATACGATGATTTATAATAATAAAATGTTTTTTTTTTGCATGCAAAATATCGTTCAATTTGGTCAATAACTAAAAAAGTTGTAAGTTATATTCGAATTACGTTCTATAAAAGTCATATCCGTGGCGGACAGGAGATACCGAATATGACTTATATTTTATAAATTGATTATTTTTTTATGAATTTTTCTCGATACGATGTTTTATAATAATAAAATGATTTTACATGCAAAATAACGTTATTAAAAGTCATATCCGCGGATATGACTCATATCCGGTATTAAGACATATCGGTTTTATAATAATAACATGATTTTACATGCAAAATATCATAATTTAAAGTCACATCCGCGGATATGACTCATATCCGGTATTAAGACATGTCGTTTAAAAAGAAGCATGCGAGAGGTCTTTTTACAGATTAACAGACACTTCACCCCCCAGACTTCACCCTAGTCTACCCAGGGATTGACAATATAATTTCAGAATGCGTTTCACGGAACATGCAAACGTTCCTTAATGAAGTACAAACTTCTATACCGTCGGTAATTGGTGTCCAACAGCAATTATTTTCGGTGTTTTTTTTTCTTTTCATTTTTTTTTTCATTGTTAAGGTGTCGAAAATTAAACTTAATAAAACAAGAAAGGACTCATACAAATTTTTGTAAACTATTTCAATTGATGTTATTTAACTGCAACCAAACGTTTTTTTTTCTCTCGACGTTCGAGATGACAAAGATCGATATTAATACTTTCTTTACTGTAGCAATCAATACGATTAATCTCTTAAAAGTAAACATACAAAGGCAATCGCTGTTTCTTGGTTAAAATCGTTGCTTAAAGTCATAAAATAACATATGCATTTTCTACTTCCATATAATTTTGAAAAGTGCTGTACGGCTAGCCAATACATTGTGTCCTTGCTAGTCGTACGTGACTCACATACGGATAGAACTTTTGGCTAGCCGTACGGGCCCGATTAAATATTACATTTTATTGAATAAAAGATTTATTATGCTAAAATTGATATTTGAAAGTACTGATAATTTCTCTTTCTGAATGTAAAATAAACATATTTAATACATACATGTAAGATATATTATCTGTACACACGATAACATTGTCTTTAAAATTTGAGGGGTGAAGTGTCTGGAGGGTTAAGTGTCTTGCTACCTTTTTTCCAGTTTACGGGTCCCTCGTTTTTCAGCTGTTTAAGATTAACTTATAATTGTTCAAGTAGCAGGAGAGTAAAAACTACTGATTAGTCGAACAGTAGCAACATATTGGCTTTGTCCGTCCGTCTGTCAGATTAGGAATAATCGGCGAGGTGTTCCAAAGTTAAAGAAGTAGCACAATTTCCATACACGGTTCACTAGGTCTTATAATAGTGCTTGGTGATATTGTTACGAAATTACTCTGTTTTCGCTAAAAATGTCTTTCATTGAACGCTATGCGTGTACGTAGATTAAGTCCAAGTGCAAGCATAATAATAAAAACAATTAGAATAAAATTATGCATCAAAATTATATACTAGCAAGAGTCTAAAAGCAAATTAAACACTTAAACTACAACAACTAAATTCAAAGAACCCCCAACAAAACAGTTCAGCTTATATACCCTTTTGTTTGCGTTATGTGCAAAAGTGGACTGGCGTGTGACTAGCTTAAGGTCTTCAGCGTACCCGTTTATATACTATGACATGACGTGGATGCTGAATCATACCTTGATAAAATTATATATAATCTGTTGATAAGTCAAGAATGGACAAATAAATATCTTATCAATTGTTTTACAACGAAATAATTAAAGAAGTGTTGGTCAGATATACCATCCCTAAAACAATACTTCTTTTTAATTTTCACAGTATTGTCGCTATTATATCATAGTTTGGGGACCTTTCTGTTGAAAATGTGTCAGAGTTAAATCGTATTTTTATACATGCACAGTGCGTTAACTGGAGTGCAGGACTTTTAGTTACCTGCACTCCAGAGCATGCCCATTGATTGGTTCATTTTGTCTTGGGTTTACATAGTGTGACGACAGAGAAAGGGATAGCGATTGAAATATCATATTCAGAAGTGAATTCTTTTATGAAGTATGATAGCTGCACAGTTTGAATATTTTCCTCAATCTTGGGTGTATTGCAAAATAAGCATTTAGATTATGTACCACTTAATTGATAAAATCTTATTTATTATCAAGGGTTTTGTCAGGTGATGACTGTTAAGTAGATTATCTGTAAGTGATACCAGCCTGCAGATGTTGACAAGTTCCCATATTTGGTAATTTTATAAAGTGGGAAAGATAAATTGGCTGTTTTGGTTGGCTGCATCTATGATTTTGCATCCCAAAAATGTACTAAGGGGTGGCGTGGCGCCTTCTTCTGCCTTTTTTGTACACATGAACTAAAGCCAAACCAATGCTTTGTACAATACATTATGTTATAACATTTAGTGTAAGTTTTTGAAAATCCTGAAAGCTAACAGACTGTTGTGAATTTTTCTACAGCTTTTAGCAGCTCTGGCATATCTTGAACAAAATAGTCTAGGGTGTTTAACCTGTTGTTTGAATTTAGGTTAAAATATTCCTTGGAATGGGCTTAGTGGGTCATATTGTATTTATAGATTTCTAAGCAAGATCAAGATAGGTTGAAAAATTCAAACCCTAAAATGATTAATGGTGATAGATGTGTTAATATGCAATACTAAATTTAAAGCATCATTTTCCCTACCATTTATTATTGGCTAAAAACTGCTTAACTGTTTGAATATTGGTTGTTCCGGGATATTTCATATCTTTTAAAAAAAAAAATGTTTATTCATTAATGTTACCAACGTTCTTTTCTACATGAGCTGACATATCGGGTTTGAATTTAAGCTCTTACGCTCGTCACAGGGGTGGGGCCGATAATGGTCAAATTATCATAAAATAATCTCCCATTGATCATCAAAAGCACCCATTTACTTCATAAAATATATACAAGGTATGTAACTCGCCATAGTGTATTTTCCCTGAAACGGTCAACATTTTGCTCTCCATATTTGTTTTTAAAAAATAAGACATATTTTCATTTTCATAGTTTTATGTGCAAACATAGCACAATAGATATATCTTTCTGCAACTGTTAAAAATATCGAGCCATCTATCTTTGTTTACGAAAATAAACTATCAAATGATAACTGCGAGGTTGACATGTTTTGTTCCAATCCACCATGAATAAATGCATACATTTAGCCGGTAGTTTTTTTTCTGTGGCTATATTTAGGCAGACTATTTTTAAAACGCAATTACAGTTGGTTAACGCGTCCAAGTGGTTTCATTGTGTGGAAATGGTTTTGTCAAACAACCGAACTTACTTTATAAAATGAAATAGGTTGTGGTTCTAGCAAAATTATTTTCTATAGTGTATATAGAAATTTATTGTACACTGAGCATGTCGATTATCGTTGGTATAAAAGAAATGGCCCCGGCGAACTTGATTTATGAATAGGTCCGAAAGTGGTATTGCGAAGTTGTAAGGGGGTATACTGGAATAAGCTTGTCCGTTCGGCTGTCCGTCTGTCCGGCCGGCCGTCGGTTTTTCCTTGTCCGCCAAATAATTAAGATTCCTTTGATCCACAGTCTTCATATTTGGCGTGGAGGTTAGTCATGACTAGTAAATGACCCCTATTGATTCTGAGCTCACTGGGTCAAATGTCAAGGTCACAGGGGCTTTGACTAAAAAGAGCTTGTCCGCCCAATAACTTAAGAAACTTTTGACCCACAGTCTTCATATTTAGCATGGAGGTTAGTTATGATTGGAAGATGACCCCTATTGATTTTGAGGTCAAACGTCCCAGGGACTTTGACTTCAAAAAGTGTGTCCGCCTAAACTTTAGAAACTTTTGACCCACAGTTTTCATATTTGGGGTGGAGGTTTATCATGACCATAAGGTAATGATCCCAATTGATTTAAAGGTCACTTGGTCAAAGGTCAAGGTCACAGGTCAGGGACTTTGACTTCAAAAAGCTTGTCCGCCCAATAACTTAAGATTCCTTTGACCCACAGTCTTTATATTTGAAATGGAGGTTAGTCATGATTAGTAGATGGCCCCTATTGATTTTGAGATCACTTGGTCAAAGGTCAAGGTCACAGGTCAGGGACTTTGACTTCAAAAAGTTTGTTCGCCCAATAACTTAAGAAACCTTTGACCCACAGTCTTCATATTCGGCATAAAGGTTAGTCATGATTAGTAGACGACCCTTATTGATTTTAAGGTCAAGGTCACAGGGACCTTGACTATAAAAAGCTTGTCCGCCCAATAACTTAAGATTCCTTTGACCCACAGTCTTCATCTTTGGCATGGAGGTTAGTCATGATTAGTAGGTGACCCTTATTGATTTTGAGGTCACTTGGTCAAAGGTCAAGGTCACAGGGGTTTTGACTTCAAACAGTTTGTCCACCCAATAACTTAAGAAACCTTTGACCCACAGTCTTCATATTTGGTATGGTGATTGATCATGACCATAAGGTGATCCCTATTGATTTGAGGTCACTGGGTCAAAAGTCAAGGTCACAGGGACCTTGACCAAAAAAGCGTTTCCCCAAATTGCTTTAGTCAGCAGTCTTTACATTTGATATTGACATAGTTTATGACTAGTAGATGACCCTCATTGATTTTTAGTTGACTGTGTCAAAGGTCAAGGTCACATAGATTTTTACTATAATAAGTTTGTCTGCTCAAATACTTTACAGAATGCCTGTCCGCAGTGTATTGATTTTGACATTTTCACATTTGAAGCATGTAGAATACATAACTTAGCAATGCACTGGCATAGTAACTTCAGATTTGGCAGGGAGGTTGTCCTTGAGCTCTAAATGGCCACTGTTGATTCTGATAAAGTGGTATGCGGGGGTATTCACGCCATAACAGTGGCAGTTCTAGTTTTACATGATATTTAAACACAACATATTTAGATAACTACTAAGTATACTGTGTACTGTGTGTTTACTATAATAGGTAGAATATTTAAAAGGTAGATCAGTACCTCTTAATTTTCAAGCTGTTGGTGTTATCACCTTATCAATCACAAGATATGCTAAAAATGATAAAGGTCTGTAGAAATTGACATACATGAACAAGTTAACAAAGTTCTGTACATTGTCATTGGTGGTTCTATTCTAGACAGGTTGTGTTCCTCTGCATTGCCTATTCCAGATCTCTAAACCATTGTTTTTCATTTTATAAATTTATTTGTGAAATTGTTTATTTGTTTCATTATACACGCCTGGTAAATGATAGAGCTATCTCTTTTAGAGGTAAACGGTAAATCGCACTTCCCCTATTTCAGAGCTGGTGCATGTAGCTTAAATCAGGGTCGTCATGTTTTATATATTTTGTAAAACCTTCACCAAATATCAAAATTCAAAGAATTCTATACCATGTAGATTTGATTAAAGTTTCCAGGAAACGTAAAATTGATAAATTTGTGTTTGAAATGAAGTTACAGCGGCGTTTCCCAGTTAGCGAACTTGGCGTTGAAATGAACTGTTTCACCATGAAACAGATTTTTGTCCTATTTTCATCTAAACAGCGATTCAGATTAAAAACAAAAACGTTCCAAGTAGATAAAAGGTCTAGAAATCAAATAGAATTATTATTAAATTTTTTTTTACATTTTTCTCAATATTGATTTTCTTGAAATATTTTGGCTCATCTGGGGGCGTGCAGCTTTAAAGGACATGTATATCATTGTATTTTCTTTCTACAGTCTCATGTTCAAGAGCTCTGTGTGGCTGACAACTAAAAGCGAGACGAACAATATGAATAAAAAATGAAACAATGGAGATTTCATCATCGGTAAACGTGATTTCTGTTAATAAGTTTTGATTTTCAATGGTTCTCAGATTATATAGAATATCGTAGGATTACACACTTAGCTATTGTAACCTATATCTTTATATATGATTTTCTTACATTTATCGTATAAACTTCATTGTGATAACTTTGAGTTACAGCATGTCTAAATAACCGTAAAAATGTATATTTATGAATATAAAGAATATATATATTATAAGAAAATTTCATATCTCATTTTTTAAAATAGTATATTAAAATTCACGTTACAGAAGAACTGTGATATAACTAGGGGGCATGAACATTACCTCTGTCATATATTGTTATTGGGACAAGCGTCGCCCATCGCATTGAAGGCCATAATAGAACGAGAAAAGAAAAACTGTGGTAAAGATATTGGTATTTTGTTAAATGAGTATAGCGGTGCGTTTAAAATCGGGTACGAAACAGAGTATCTTCAACTATTGCAAGGAGATCATGTCAATGATGACATTGATACGTGGGACACTCTTCAATTATGTGCTGTGACATTAGTTTTGTTTAAATCAGATCTAGAGGGTCCAGAAATAAAAGCCATTCAACATATATATGATCAGAGAAAAGATATTGAAAAATACGCCAAATGTGCCTCCTTATCATTTAAGACCTACAAGGAGAAACAAGATTTAGTGCACGAGCAGTTACTCGAGTTGATAAAGCGTATAGACCAAAGTGCTAATTATAATTGTAAACGTATGATGTATTCATTTGAGCCTGAATCGATAAATTTAAGCGAAAGTCAGGTATGCAAACTAACCGGGACAAAAGATGTCAAAACTCATCTTCAAGTTGCAATTGAAGTAAATTTCGAAACACAGAGTACACTTACTGGTGAAGATAACACTCAAGTGCTCCACACAAATGGTAAGTATGTGAATTTATTCATATGGTTGTAATGTATCCAATTACATTACTCTATCTGCAAGTTGTCAATATGCATATATCTAACGCTTTTACAGAATTACTATTTAATTTATTCCTACATCTAATATCAAAATACTTGAATGTGTTTATTTCTGAATTTGTATTAGGTGTGATCCAAACTGATTAAATACATAGACAATCAAACAGTATACTTAATCTTTGAAGAAATCTTCTAATTGGCATTTCAAAATTGATCTTGAGTATCTACGAATTAGTTTTTCTTGATGTCTTATACTTATTTGTTCATTGAATTATCAAGTATCAAATCGTATTGATAATTGCATGTGTAGCGACAATATCTTGATTTTAATGAATTATAATCTAACGAACAAAATACAATATACTTCAGACCAAATCTTCATTGAAGAACTTCAGAACAAGATTGTCTATATCAATGATTCAGTCGTTTTAAGATGTAAACTTAACACTCCAGTGGGTGATAATGTTGAGTGGAGAAAAGATTGTAAGCTGATCAAAATTACAGACAATATGGTATTCATGAGCAACCATTGCACCCACTGGTTATCGATAACACAAGCATCAGTGGAAGACACGGGAAAATATTCGTGTGTATGTGGCCATATTTCAACATCTGCTGATCTAACTGTTATAGGTACTAAGTTATATTCAAGTCATCAATAACAATACTCGTGTAATTATTCTATCAGTATGCTTGAAGGTCTCTGGCCAAGATAATGCATGAAATATGAGAAAATGTGATTTGACAAAGGCTAAAGGTTAGATATTAGGCATGAAACATTGTTTAGTAGACCTGTACCAAAAACTGATAGTTGACCTGTTTTTGATATTGCTTGACCTACTTTTTTGTTTTTCGACATACAAACTTGAAATTTGTGGTGTAATTTCTGATGTTGAATTGGATTTTGATAGCAGCTATCATTTGACCTACTTTCTTTTTTTAAACGTACAGACATGAAATTTAGACCAAGGGTGTAAATTTGTAAGCTGAATTGAATTTTGATATCAGCTGACCTACTTTTGATATTTTTGATATCATTTGACCTACTTTTTTGTTTTTTGACATACAAACTTGAAATTTGGATTTCTCATGATGCTTGTCTAAGTAATTGCTTGGATGGGTTCGAACATGGGTCATCTCAGATGAAAAACTAGGTTACAGGAGCTAAAAATGGAAAAAATCTTGTTAACACTCTTGTGGTTTTGTTTTGATTCAAATATCTTGGAAATTAGTAAGAAATGTTGTTTTGATGATTACTAGATCCAGTTCGATATGGGTCACCTGGGGTCAAAAACTAGGTCACACAGCCAAAATATGGAAAAACCTTGTTGACACACTAGAGGCTAATGTTTTGATTCAAATATCCTGGAAATTGGTCATCTGGGGTCAAAAACTAGGTTACACAGCCCAGATATGGAAAGCATTTGCTTACACTCTAGACACTACTACTTTGAACCAAATATACTAGAAATTTGTCAATAAGGAAGTTATAATAATTTTTTGGTGAATTTCAAATATAGGTCACCATAGGTCAAAAACTAGGTCACACAGCCTAAATATTGGAAACCCTTTTTAACACTCTAGGGGCTACTGTTCCACTCCAAATATCCTTGAAATTGGTCAGAAAGGTTGTTATTATGATTTCCAGGTCAAGTTTGAATATGGGTAACTTGTTTTCAGAAACTAGGTCACACAGCCCTTATTTAGAAAAACACAGCCTAAATATTGGAAACCCTTTTTAACACTCTAGGGGCTACTGTTCCACTCCAAATATCCTTGAAATTGGTCAGAAAATTTGTTATTATGATTTCCAGGTCAAGTTTGAATATGGGTAACTTGTTTTCAGAAACTAGGTCACACAGCCCTTATATAGAAAAACCTTGTTTACACCTTAGAGGCTACTGTTGTGATCCAAATATCCTGAAAATTTGTCATTGTAGAAAGGCTGATATGGTGATTTCTAGGTCAAGTTCGAATATTGGTCATCTGTGTCAAAAACTAGGTCACACAGCCCAAAGAAAATGGGATTGAGGCTCCATAATTAGGTGAGCGATATAAGAGCCATCATTACCGTCTTGTTGCACTAAATTTTGGTCTACATCATCAGATAAAAATGAATATGAAGGCAGTTAGAAAATCATTAAAATCAATGAAATCTATAATTATGTGCGAAAATAAAAGCCAAACTTTATCATAATAAAATGTATTCATGTTTGCTCTTGTGTTTTAATCATCTAGCTACCAATTAACATGTGTATGCATTTATTATACATTCACTTAATCTATTAGAATTCATTTAACTGATATGGGGATTCAAAATGTAATATAAATATATCAAATATATTTTATCCAACAGATGAAGCATTGAGTGTTGTCATTGATTTGCCAATCAAGTCAGAAGTTATTGAGAATGGAAACATTGATATAGAGTGTAAAGTGAACCTGCTAACATTAAGTAAACCGGTTTGGCGATACAAAGGGAAAATTTTAGAATCTTCTGATAGATACGTTATACTAGCAAAGGGAACTACACACAAATTGACGGTCATGAATGTAACATTTCAAGAAGAGGGTGAATATACAGTTGACTTTGGAAAGGTCTCATCTAAAACAACTTTGATAGTACAAGGTTATTATATCTTAAGTCTATAATTTATATGCTATAAAATTGCTTAGAAAATAAGTTTTACTTCCTTCTTTTATTTTTTTCTTTTAATTTATTTCTGTTTTTTTTACTTGACCTTATACCCTTATCCACCAAGCTGATTGTCATAACAAATTTATTGATACTAGTGTATAATTGATATATTTTATTTATGATAAAGGTTTCCTATTTATTACCAGTTCAGTCATTAAAATAATGAATGTCACTTTCTCTTCACACATTGTCTTGTCAAATGCCATTTTTTTTTGTTGGTTGAAATGTATTTTAGTTTTTTAGGTGATAAAGAAGTTCTACACAGGAATCAACTTATAGAGAAGCTATATAGAAATTGGGTAAGAGGGGCTCTGGCATTAAAATACCTGAAAGTAGGTTTAGAAGCATTTTCTGACAAGGCCGTAAAGAGTCAACATGATGATATAGTGTCAGCATTTAAAGGCGCATGCAATTCTTGCACAGAGAAAAGTCTTATTCCACATAAACAAGATCAATGTCCACGCCAAAAGAAGCATCTATGTCTTTGTTCCATTAATACAAAAAATAAAAAACATAAATCGACGAAAATGTGTCCAAATGGAGGATATTGTGGCAAATTCTATGATCGAATAGTTTGTGATCATCGATTTCATGATCCATTATTAGCGAACACCGATATCCAGAAATGGAGCAGTGATCCTTGGAGTGTTGCTACATGCTTTATAAATACGTCTGGCTACAAAGACAAACAATCGGCTAAAGACGTTGACTGCTCAGGCCTACTAAGTTTGTGTATAAACAACATTTACATAGACATGTTGCTTGGAGAAGTTATCATAGATCCATTTGCACAGGTAAGTTAAATGGGTTGGTAAGTAATCACGTAGCGTTATGTTTCACTAAATAAAAAAATTGTTACATGCACGATATAGCCTGTATCATGCAAGTAATAAATTTCATTTAGTGACATGAGAGCGTATGAATGGAAAAGTAGGCTAGCCTTATATTTTTCAATCTTAGAAAAAAGGACTTTATAAAATATTAAAATTGTAAAGCTTTAAATAAAGGCATAATAATATTAAACAGTCATTAAAAAGATGTTATGATTCGCAGTAATCACACCAAACACAATATTTATAGAATTTATTGGAAAACGATACACATTTTTGTAATTATATAAAAATATCACGTGGCTCTCTGGCAGTCTAGAGCAGCTTTTTCGTATTGCCAAATCAAATTAAATGAAACGCAATTAAGGTGTAGTATTTTAGCGAATGATTAAAACAGCATTGTACAAACTGAATTTTTTTATAGGCACGGGAAGCGCGAAATGATATTCTTCACAGTCCAAACTATGAATTGTTTGAAAATCAACTTAACAAGTATATAAAAACATTTAAGGAAGTATTAGAAATCAAGGACAAATATGGCAATACACCGCTGAAAAGGGAGTCAGGCGTAGAAGAGGCATTACATTTATTAGATATGGTATTGTCCTAAAAAAATTATATAGTATTTTAAAAAGACATGATTTGTCAAATGGGAATTAATTACTTTTATTCGATTAAGTATTTTTAAGATATTTAACTTTTGTCAAAATTTATGGGAAATGAATTGCATTTCTATTTAAATGTATCAACTAAGAACATATTATTTCATTTTCTTATGTCTGTACGTTAAGGTTATTTTACGTTAGTTGAAACACATTTATCGTCTCTTTTAGAACGATCAAATATTCTTCTTCTAAGTTTAGTTAACTATCCTAGTATTCCTGTACGAAATTTTGGCACGGAATTGACACGGAATCAGTGATTTCTGGGCGGACCAGGAACGGAAACGCAAATTCCGTGTCATTCCGTCTCACAAGAAAAATATTTTGTTCACTTTTCTGGGCGGAAAACTAGAAAAATTCCGGCTGGAATTTTATTTGGCGCAGAATTTATACTTAAACATTTCATCTTGGACAGAATTTTCAACTTTGAAATTTTCTTGGGAAGGAATGGTCTTCACTATGGGCGGAATTCTATACTTAAAGATTTTTCTTGAACAGAATTTCACATATAAGATGTCTAAATCATAATTGTTAACTCTTGTTTTTGCACTTGCAGACATTGGAATTTTACCAACTTTACTTATTATTTTTGTTGAAGCATGATACTTGACCAATAATTACAGGTGTATTTTTAGAATAAATAGGGTTATTTTTTAGACATTACAATATGCCTAAACAATGTTTTTAAATATTGTGGCAAATGATATATTGTCAGACTAATTTAGCAAATCTTTTTTGTACTGAAAAACAACTGTAATAAATCTTAGTGTAGAACTTGAAAACATTCACCTCCAAAATGCTTAAGTTTATAAAAAGCAACATTGAAATAAGAATGCTGTTTAAATTTGAATATCAGGACAGCCACAGGACAAGATAGTGTGCTTGCCATTTTAAACTATAATTAAGAAATCATGATTTTGTTATAAAAAAAATAAACAAAAACAAAACAAAAACATTGCATGAAATAATCTCATATAGTACGCCCTTTTAATCTATATAGAATTGATCAGCCAATATGCCCAATAAAAGCTTTCATTTAGGTAAATAGATACTACAATATATATCCACTGAGATTTTACACTACACAGATCAGAGCTTTGATAAAACTCAACTGACCAGCAGTTTCCCACCATCTTAAATTCTTTGCATGACTAATTTACCCAACAGATCAGACTGTTCCATTGAATTATTTTGGGGAGAGATAACATTATAAATTTCATATGCAGAATTTGTGAAGAACATTGCAATTTTTTTTTGTTCAGAAATTTGTAATGATTTTTAAATTCTATATATATATCTATTTGTTACTTGAATTTTTGTTACATTCAATGAATGGAGGTTGAGATGATGAGTAAATTAACCCTGTTTTACATAATGATTGACCTGTCCATGCAGTAACAGTTGTGAATTTTGAATTCAAAGATATCTGGGTCAGCTAAAAGAGTGCAAATAACAGAGGATGTACTTGATATTTTAACAATTTTGGAGATATACTTTTGTTTAAGATCTCAAAGTGTTTTAGTATTGGTATGATAAATAAGTGTGAAAACATGGGACAAGGAGACGAACAACATAATCAGGTAATTATAAACCTTTAGTTACATTAATGCTGAAACTTTAGTTTTATATCAAACTATCAATGGTAGCAAACTAAAATTTGTAACAAGAGGTCATTGTTGTTTTTATATTTTCAACTTCATACATTTGTTTTTTTCTGATAATTGTTTTAAATCTTTATTACATGTTTAATGACTATAAAATATAAATTATTCAATGATTCTATATAATGATTGTGTGTATTGTATAAATTAATAGCATTTAGTAGATCTTTTTCATTTCCTGGAAATTAAACAAATTAAGTCAATTTGATTAAATAGGAATAAATGGTACAAATTCAGAAGTTTTGTACAGCTGAACAGGGTCATCATAATCATTTATTATTTTACATGTGTGTGAACGTGTTTCCAATGGAACAATCTAAAATTACATTTTACACTCATAATTTCAGACTGGGAGTTAAGTGCTGACTGTGAGATGCAAGGTGTTTCAATAAAGATGTGCAGTATTAATCCTGAAAAGGTATATTTTTAAATCTCAATACTTTACTATTCAACATCTTTCCTTGAAAAAATATATAACCAGTAATAAATAGTGTCACAAATAAAGCAGTTAATTTAAATTCTTATACAGAGCAATTCTTAAACACTTGTGCACTGAAATAAGATACTGCGTAAGCTTTAGTATTTTTGAATATGCATAAGCACTGTTAATATTTAATACTGTTGAAACATAAAATTTGATATTATCAAAAAATATGAAATATAACTGCATATAATTATGCAATCAAACATAATTCATTACTACATTTTTGTTTAATTGATTATTAATTTTATTATTAAAGGTGAGCACAACCACAAGAAGTTCTTGGAAACACAGGCAGTGGACTTAAAACAGACATCAATTAAAGAAATAGTAATTTAAATAATCAGAAACATTTGAAACAAATTTATGATTGAAACACTCTCAGCAAAAAAATTGCAAAAAAAACAAAGTGTTGGATTCTAAGAAAACCAGTACCTTCCAAAACCTGCAGGTAGAAAAAAACTGTTTGTGTTATAGTGAATGTATGGTATTCTATTATGTATATGGACTAAAGGATATGTATTAAATTTTGTGAAAGAAAATTTAATGTGATACATTATTGATAATTTCATCCCAAAAAAATGTGATCATGTTAAACTCATAAAAATTCCGCCCCCATGAATTCTGTCCGAGAATTCCGCCCAGAATTTTGTTTGACAATTCCGTTCCAAAATTCTGTTCCGAAATTCCGCCCCGAGATTCCGCTACAAAATTTCGCCCCAAGATTCCGCTTCAAAATTCCGCCCCAAAATTCCGCTTCAAAATTCCGCCCCAACTCAATTGCATATTTCGTCCCAATTTCGCCCAGAATCCGTCCCGTTTCCGCCCGGAATCCGGCCGGAATCAGTGCCAAAAGCAAATGGTTTAACACTTGTATATTTGGGGGAGAATTTAAATTTCTGGGCGGAATCTGCTATTGAATTCCGCCTCATTTCCGTGCAGAAAATTTCGTACAGGTTGTCATGCAAAATGTCATACGTAATACAATTTTAATGGGAACTAAGATATTCCAAACATAAATCATCTAGATTGTTTAAATTGGTAAATTGCACTCAACCGTGTAAAACTCAAATGTATGAATTGCCTACTGCAGTCCTATCATAATTTTCTTACAGGTGCAGCAAAATCAGATTGAGATAAACCTTGAACACGAGGTAAGACAGCTGAGAGAACATGGGATGCTTACATTAGAAAAGAATTACCAAACGGCAAAAGAACAGGCAAGTCTTATAGTTAAATGCATTTAAGTATTGTTATATCAAGCTTTTACGATTTATATAGTAAGACAAAAATGTTTTGTAGTCGTTAAAAAACGTTCAAAAGATCTTTGAAAAATACTACGACAGCGAAAAAGATATTAAACATTTAAATGTGATTTCTGACAAATGCTTTTTTCATTAATGTCACGCTAAGATGTTTAACCTCGTTTAAAATTTGTCTTAAAATAAATTTACGCGAACAATACATTCGTGAGTACTAGAAAAAGAATACAATTTAAGAATGACCCGATAGTTTTATAACGTTAGCTTTTATGGTCATAAACTTTCTGAACTAATGACTTTTATCTTAGGAAACAAAAGGTAGCGTTAATACAGGGATATCCGTACTTTTCGTTCGGTGTTACGTTAATATTCTCTTTGGTCTAAAAAATAAAGGAAAAAACAAAGGATTAAATGAATATCAATAAATGAAATATAATTAAAATTTAGTTTCCTTCCTCGTCACGTTTATGCATGATAAGCTCATGATTCCAATAAAATATATAATGTAACACTTTTAAGTTTTCTTTCTTCAGCATGAATTGAAACTTCAACTGATAGAACAACAGATTAAAGGTTTGTCATTGACTTTTCATTTGAACAAATAAGCGCTTATCCTTAAACGAAGTAATTTTGAAGTTTGTAAAATTTGGTTTATTTAATGCTTAAATACTTAGTAGGTGATTAGCGCTTGATTTGAATTTAAAAGTAATGCTATCGAGAAACGTGTAACAGTGAAGTTCAAATATTCTGTATTCATTTGAAAAAGATGACTTTTATTCTTTTAAATTGCAAAAATTTATATGCATGTATTAGTTTCTTTTAACGGTGGCACAGTTGGATTTGAGAAATAACTAAATTATGCATACTCTAAAAAAGTTTTTTCAAACATTGTGATATAGATATGCTCGAATAAAATATATAACAAGAGCACCGCCAGGCGGAGCATTATATGCCCGAAAGTATTTTTTTAACAGTTGACCTTTTGACCCCAAAATCAATAGGGGTCTTCTACCCAATATGGACAATCATCCTATGAAGTTTGAACATTGTGGGCCAAATGGAACTTAACATATGCTCCGGAAACTGTTTTCAGTATCAAGGTAATAGTGACCTTCACCTTTGACCTTTTGACCCCAAAATCAACAGGGGTCTTCTACCCAATATGGACAATCATCCTATGAAGTTTGAACATTGTGGGTCAAATGAAACTTAAGTTATGCGCGGAAACATATTTTTCAGTATCAATGTAATAGTGACCTTCACCTTTGACCCCAAAATCAATAGGGGTCTTCTACCCAATATGGACAATCATCCTATGAAGTTTGAACATTGTGGGTCAAATGGAACTTAAGTTATGCTCTGGAAACTTGTTTTTAGTTATAAGGTAAAAGTGACCTTGACCTTTGACCTTTTGACCCCAAAATCGATAGGGGTCTTCTACCCAATATGGACAATCATCCTATGTAGTTTG
Organism: Ruditapes philippinarum; assembly: GCF_026571515.1. Lineage (NCBI taxonomy): Eukaryota > Metazoa > Mollusca > Bivalvia > Venerida > Veneridae > Ruditapes > Ruditapes philippinarum. The sequence goes on from NW_026865921.1 coordinate 161,495, forward strand.
AACATTGTGGGCCAATTGGAACTTAAGTTATGCTCCGGAAACTGTTTTCAGTATCAAGGTCATAGTGACCTTGACCTTTGACCTTGTGACCCCAAAATCAATAGGGGTCTTCTTCCCAATATGGACAATCATCCTATGAAGTTTGAACATTGTGGGTCGAATGGAACTTAAGTTATGCTCTGGAAACTGTTTTCAGTTATAAGGTAATAGTGACCTTGACCTTTGACTTTTGACCCCAAAATCAATAGGGGTCTTCTACCCAATATGGACAATCATCCTATGAAGTTTGAACATTGTGGGCCAATTGGAACTTAAGTTATGCTCCGGAAACTGTTTTCAGTATCAAGGTCATAGTGACCTTGACCTTTGACCTTGTGACCCAAAATCAATAGGGGTCTTCTTCCCAATATGGACAATCATCCTATGAAGTTTGAACATTGTGGGTCGAATGGAACTAAAGTTATGCTCCGGAAACCGTTTCAGTTTTAAGGTAATAGTGACCTTGACCTTTGACCTTTTGACCCCAAAATCAATAGGGGTCTTCTACCCAATATGGACAATCATCCTATGAAGTTTTAACATTGTGGGCCAAATGGAACTTAAGTTATGCTCCGGAAACCAAATTGCTAACGGACGGACGGACGGACGGACGTACGGACGGACGGACAGACAGACGGACGGACGCCAGGGGGTATAACATAATATGCCCTTTCGGGCATATAAAAAGTAAAAAGAGAATACGGAATTGAAATATAAAATGTTGCTTTACTAACGTATTTTAGAAAAGAAGTGTTTGAGAAACTACCTTGACACTATAAAAAGTTCATATAAATCAGCCCAAACAAGAAACATTTCTTAAAGTGTATAAAGCTAAGTGAATGCTTCCAATATGCTTGTATGAAATAGAAATGGAAGTGTATGCCTTAAAGGCGGATGGCGTAGACATGAAATTATTGCTTGCTAAACGGTTAAAAACAATTTAACCATACTTAAAATTTATGTTAAAAATTTTCGAGAACATAGTATTATGGAAACAACACAATTTTACTGTTGAATAATTTATAAAAACATTTCATAAGAAATAGCTTTATACCCTTTAAGACAAACATTTCATTCTATAGAAATAATAATAATAAAAAAACATCATTTTCCTATATATTATATCATGCTTGTAAAAGAATAATCAATGAGTACTTATAGTAAAAATATCTATAATATTGAATATTAGAGATGTTTCAGGCTTATAACTGTGCACAGATATATTGATGGTGCAACAAGCGAGTGTTGGTCCGTCGAAATTTTCTTGCAAACTTTTTGGTCGATAGATGTATTCATTACTTAAAATAGGACTCGCATATACTTAGTGAACCATTACATAATATTTCCGTAATTGCACAAGTTGTGTTTTATTTACAGATAAAGAAAATGAGCTTCGGCTGATGAAAAATCTTAGGTCTGCAGGAACACAAAAGGATCTAGAAGGTATTTAATGAAAAGAAATACTGATTAAACCGAGTTTTAAATATGTTATCAATAAGGATTTCTTAACACTGAAAATAAGACAAACTGAAAGCAGCTTTAGAACATAATTGTTATGTAATACATTTACTGTTTGGAGGCGGAAAAAGAAAATGTAACTCAAGTGAATTTTACAAGCTATATTTGCTATAAATAAATTGAAGTAAAAAAACAGTTCTTTAACTTTTTAATTTTATTCTTGATAAAAACTGCGCAGGTAGGTATACACTATTGGAAACAAAACATGATTTGACAGATAAAATCACGCGAAAAGCTATTATTCTGACGGTAATCAACATTAAAATCATGATGAAACCGATGTTTATTGATTCGAAAAACATGACCAAACCTGGATTTACTTAATCAGACGTATATTCTAATGCACAAATAGCGCGCTAAATGCATATTGGTTTTTCGCATTATCATCTACAACATTCTTAGACTTTTTTATGAATTCTTCAGCCCCCTTGCGGGCTCTGGCTTTAAATGAGGCCTACGTCTTTGTGTGTCTGCAGATGTTAGTGTAAGTTACAAAGTCCATTTACCCACTGTTATGTCATCAATTGTTTTTGTTGGGTTTTATTTTCAGAACACTTCTTGCTTGATCTACAGATAAAAGTGATTGCTAAGAATGTTGAAAAAAGTACTGACGGGAATCAGAAAGTTTATGAAGTAATGAGAGATTATATCAAAAATAAATATGATAAGACTGGATCTCCTTTGGATGTAAGATCAACTGATACACCAGTCTATCACCTCCTTGATTACATCAAGACCATAGAAAAATGCAATATCGTTAATATTTCTCTCACTGAACAATCTTCAACCGACATACAAATCAACTGTCTCAGTTCTGTGGCCATGGAAGATTTTCTTAAGAGTATCAACTGTAACGAGTTTGAACAAGAACTGTTTAAGCTTAGACGATGGTTATATGTGCAATATGACATTGAATCCCATGTCATAATAGCTAATTGCTCGTCAAAAGGCATAGAAAAAGCAAACAAACGCCTGCGTAAGTTAAATATCAATATTGATTATATTCTTTACATGCAATTATGGAGTTTTCTGTCCCAGCTGGTGCATTTGCAATTAGTGTACATTGAATGAGCTGATGAAAGTAAAATTAATTGAAGTTATCATTTTTTTTCTTTTCTAATGATTAATAAAAGAACATTATACGTTTATGTTTTATATCATTTTTATTCTGTAAACTCAAAGACATGTACCTATTTTTGAAAGCGTCATTTTGATATCTTCAGACTTTACTGGTGTAACCAGAAATATGACTTGTGCAAATCATCAAAATACACAATGTACTCTCTATTGTCCTGACCATGACATGTTTTTCTGCACAGCCTGCAAGGAATCAAAACATAGGTATGTATAAATTTCTTACAATCGGTAATTGATCAAAAAGTGGTAAATATGGAACAAATGATATCACATTAAACAAATGAATTTTGAAAGAGTGCAATAATGACTGACAAATTATCAGTTAAAAATATTACTATATGATTTAAACAAATAAAACTTACAATCAAACTAGGCCTTCCTTTAAGAATTTGTGTATGTCTTATAAAGACTTTTAATTGAGAATTAATTATCCGATTGTTGGTAAAATTTGATTAATGAAAACAAGAAAAATCAGCAATAGTTAAATCTCTTCAAATAATGTCATACACTATATACACATGAAAATACAACTTTCATGGATCAGATGCTGTTATTTCTCTTTTGACAGTATTGAAATCATTTATAATCATTTGGTTTGTAAGTGGATTGAAATATAATATGCACATCACCTTTGGTAAACATTCGAGTATTGGCAACATAGAACCCAATGACGGCTACTTTAGCGGGGTAATATTTACGTAGGTACCGATGCCGCACAAGCGGGAGAATTCATTGTAAAACGAAAACAATGAGCGATATCTGTCATTTGAATGGCATGTGTATAAACGTTGGTTCCCGGTTTCACATTATGATATCGCCAAGATTATAATATTACAATATAATTACAATGTTGCTTTACATTGAAAATGATGACTTCATACATCGTCTTTTCATGTGGTAAACATTTTTCACAGTATAATGTTACGATGTGAAGGAGTTTGTAAAGTGTTTAGTATGACTATATGAGTTAAAAGAATATATTCTTTTTTGTATTTAACACAAAAATAAACAACATTGCGTCATAAATTTTCACGAATAATTCGGCAAAAAAAATCGAGAAATATGCCATAAAGAAAAAAAGCAACAATTATTTTATATAGCACGCGTAATTAACAGTCTACGGCGTATGATCATTGAATATGAGTCTCAATCTATTCTTAGACTGGGAAAATCCAATTCAGCCAGTGAATATGATACTACACCCAGTAAATATGATTTTATAAAAAGTTCTGTTGACTACTGTTTGGACCAATGAGATTGCAGCTATATTTAGATCATATAATAAATGTCAATAACATTCCAATCCTTCAACAATTAATTATTATTGTCGTTATACGTAATGGATTGGAAGATAGATTAACTGGCGAATTAACACAAAAAATATTTCAAATTGCCTTTATGATTATGAAATATAAATTACTAAATAAGGAAACAACAATGATATTTGAATAGCAACTTAAGTCTATCATTAGAAAACAACATGCATTATTAAATATACTGACGGATATTCATTTCCATAGTTATTTATTGTCTTTTTACACATCTTAAAATACATGTCCTTAAAACATGCATAGAGTTTTAAAAGTTTAAGCGAATGCTATATTTTAATTTGAATATAATGCCTTTATCGAGTCATGTTACTGAAAGTGCATTATTAAAATCATATCGTTAAAACTGCTATTAAAGACAAAAGAATGTTCTTTTCAGTGCTAGATGATTGTATGTCTAGTATTTGTTGATATTGTATATACATCACTATTCATAATCATAAATGAACATCAAATAATCTTCTTATTTTTAATTACAGCACCTGTCATGGCATAAAACAACTTATGTCTGAAAAGTCTTGTGTTGAACAGAAACGTCAACTAAACCTCAAAAGTACACAAGGATCATATAATGTTAGCATAAATAATACATTGATAAATAGAGACAGCAATGATAAATCAAAGTGTCATATCTTTAGTATGTGTATGCTTCCTAATGGCGAAGTTCTCCTTGCTGATAGCGGGAATAAAAGACTGAAGAAATTGAACAGTTCGTACAAGGTAATCAGTTACTGTGATGTAACTGCAATTCCCCTTTCTGTATGTTATATAGGCAACGATACAGCTGTTGCTAGTTTAGGAGATGCCATACAGTACGTGAATGTGTCTGGTAATATAACCCGTAGACAATTAGTGGAGCTAAATCATAATTGTTACGGTCTAGCTTGTCTAGGTGACATACTCTATGTTCATAGTGATAACAAAATTTACAAATTTGACAAAGATAAATGTGAACAAAAATACGTTCTCTATCAATTAAGTAAAAATCTGCACACTGTCCCATACATGTTTGCAATTGCTATAAGCGACAATGGGGAACGAGTCTACTTCGGGACTAATACAGGTCTAACTACAATAGATGCAGAAGGAAATCATATATTCAGTTCATACATTGGTGATAAATATGATGCTTGTATTGCAGGAGAAGGTATTGTTCTTGTATTTAATACACTCGTATATAGCAGTCTTCTTCAGCTAGATTATAATGGAAAAAAACATCGGACTGTAGAACTGAATTCCAAACCATTTGATACCACTTCGATGTATTCTATGTGTTTTGACAGAGAAAGATGTAGACTTATTGTTGGTAGTAGGTATGACATGATATATGTTTACAATTGTGAGATTTTGCCAAGTTAGTTGATAAAATTGTTTTGGTAAACCATGAACCAAATGAAAAATCCCTGCTAAACTAATTTTAATAACCAAATCAATCCAATTAATAATTTTGTAAGTTGGCTGATTTCTTCCTCTTATTGATCTTGAATGTACATGTATTTGTAATTACATGCATATATTACATACATATTTCATAATAAAGGTTGAATAGTTACAAGTTTGAAACTTTTTTTAAATCCAAATCGAGATAATTAAATAACAAGACAATCTTTTTTAAGGACTTGCAAATGAATTGATGAGATTGATTTATCCCGCATATTGTCAAAAAATATAAATGATTATTTATAGCTCATATGAAAAAGAAACTTCATTCCAATTTATCATAAAAAACACATTATAGGTATTCATCGTATAGACTGCGGGATGAACTTAAATTTAACGTCGTATTTGATTATTTCAATACAACAAGTTTGATAAAAATATATTATTTCTAAATTAAGTTCTTTTACGACAACCTTTTTTATTTTTAGTATTAGCTTGACCATGTGGTTTCAAAATCGATCCCAACCGGGGTTTCCACTTGAGGTATCTAACTCTATTCATTGTCCAGAATCCTTGAAGTAGACTTACCAACAAGCCGACTTACCTATATACCCTCTAAACTTCATAATTATGTCAAAATATCAAATGCATTTCTTTTTTCACTATTTTCAAGATATTAAAGTTTACACTTTAAAAGTTCTCCTATCAAGCATTTTATATAATATGAACTTTGTCTTCTGCGTGTGACATTGACATTTGCTACCTTAACACCAAGGGGAAACATTCTATGTTAAATCAAAATTTCTCCATGCATGAAGAAAAATTGAATAATAAGAATTGAATAAGCATTTTCTTTTTGATCTTTAAATGTGCCCTTGACCTAGGTTATTCGCGTAATGTTTCATAGTGTTAAATATTTGTGTCAGGTTAGAAGTTTTAGACAAGTTTTGTGACTGATGGACAGACAGACGACGGAGAAGTGATCCCTATATGTCGCCACTACTCCGTAGAAGCGACACAAAAATCAAGCAGATTACAAAATATGAGCTTCAAGGTCATATGTGAAGGTCACAATCATTTGATCTGCTTACTGGATTTTTCCAAAAGATTATTGTGTCAAGGCATGAAGACAATCCATTCATAAATATCAAAGTTATAGCCAATCATAATAAAAGTCAAACAAAATTCAAACATTTTATCTTGGTCAATGTCATTTATGAGTCAAGGTCAAGTTCAGTCTGGTTAAGATGAAGGTCTTGTACAAAGACTTGTTGTGTCGGAACTATGAAGACAAGCCATTTAGAATTAAAAAAAATGGCCAATGTTAAAGTTTCTGGGCGGCAAAGGCAACAACGAAGACAACCTGACGGTAACAAAATCTTGAAAGTTTTTTATGTTCTTGGGAAAAGGTCAAGATAAAATCAGCAGGAATACAGTAATAAACAATAAATTTCGATAAAATCAATCTTGGGGAAAAAGGTACTTAGAATTTAAGAAAAGAACATGATGACCATAAATGCCCTGAAATCGCTCACCTGTATATAGGCCCCCGGGCGGGACCAATTTTAACCCAAGGGCTTTTATTTGAATAAATTTGGTAGACACCCATTAGAAGATGTTTCCTGATAAATAAAGTTTTTACAATACATATATAGGGAAAAACAATGACCCTTCTTGGGCGGTGCCAATTTTGACCCCAGGGCTTTTATTTGTTCAAACTTGGTAGACTCTGACTAGAAGATAGTTCATACTGATAACTAAACTTTAGCTCTTTGGGTTTTTTAAAAGAAGATTTTTTATATTTTTGCTATACACATATAAGCAAAATCAATGAACCCCTGGGGCGGGGCCAATTTTAACCCAAGGGCTTTTTTTTAAACAAACTTGGTAGACACACACTAGAAGATCTTTCATGCTAAATATCTACGCTGTACCTTTTTGGGTCTTTTAAAGAGAGAAGACTTTTTAAGTTTTCATCAATATACCAATAAGGAAAATCAATCACCAATTTTTAAAGTTGACTACCAAAGGAACATTCCTGTGAAGTTTGGATGAAATTGGCTTTGTAGTTTATGAGGAAGTGTCGTTTACAGTAAAAGTTTACGGACCGCGGACGAAAAGCGATCACATAAGCTCACTATGTCACTTTGTGACAGATGAGCTAAAAATTCACAATTCAAGAAATAATTTGAATATTATTATAAATGCCAATAAAGACCAATTTTGTAGTATTTATCATCATATTTCTACTGAGTTACTAACAAAGTTATGCTATATTTGCATATTTTGACCTATGTTAGGCATTTTTTGTAGATTTTAAGTGCCCTTTATAACGTGTTATTTTACTTTCGTTGTTCGCTTGACAATTTTTTACTGTTTAATACATTTAAAAAGATTTCCTGTAGAAATTAGCAAGAGTCTTGAGGCATGCCGCATTAAACTGGAAAGGTCCATTATCAGTGTTTCTGTCAAGTACAGTACATTTCTCAATACCGGTGTCATTTTTCTCTCAGTCGGTATCATTTTTCCCTCAGTCAGTATCATTCTTCCCTTGGTGGCACCACTTGCTTCTACCAGTGGTATACAGCATGATAACACTGCACCTATATATGCAATTTTGTCTGGCTCTGGTGTTTGCAAAGGCTAATCACTTTCGGTTTCAGCAGGTGAATTTATTAATAGGTTTACATCAACCTTAACAATGCCAAATGATAATGATCTCGAAGGCATGTATGAAGTTACGAGAAAATATCTAAAGTTGTTAATGAGATATGATGTTGTACAAGATAATGTATGTAAAACTTTAACCAAAGTGATACACAGATGCCTGGTTAAGTACGCTAGCACTACTGCTCTTCAAATAATCAAGCAAAAAAAAATGATTCAAAATCTATAAATTATATACATATTTATTTTCACAAACACTCCTTTTTATCTATAATTTATAAAACAATATACACACAAGTCACAATCACAAAACAAGCTTACCAGAAGCACTAAACACCTATACATTTCTAACATTCACAAAATTCCTTACTCTATGTCCTAATTTCATAAACACAAACATTTAACTGTTCTGAGACAAACTTTAATAGTAAACTCTGAATTTTCGCCACTAAATTTTTAGTCCTGGAACATTTTAACAACTGATTTGAAACCGCGGCCTAGACTATAATATACAAAATGTGTGCAGTATCTGAGAAAAACTGAAACGTTTGATAACATTTTTATGCAATAAAAAATCGGAAAAGAAAAATAAACTTCAACTTCTTAAAAAAACAACATATATTCAACGTTATTCATATCTTTACAATATCTGAGATCTTAATGTGTATAAAAAGCTTCTCCAATCCCTCCCCTACGATAAAAAATGCAAAGTATATCATTGTAACAATGTTTAGCTAAATATTAAAGGTTTGTTGAGGAAGAACAGAGGAAATTTTGAAAAATGTGCAGAGAAAATTTGTAAGGTTTAAAGTCGCATCAACACTGTTAAAGTAATATGGTCACTTTCCAGCTTTTACTGGTGGAGGAAGACATCAGATTTCCTGTCCCTGTATTATTTCAGGCACAAGCAGGTACCTGACGAGTGCCATCAACCCTTCCAAAGTTGATCAGCAACCTTATATAGAAATCAAAAGTCCCTGACGGGATTCCAACCCAAATGAGTGATGGACAACTATTTTAAAGTAGGCAATCTTAACCAATCAGCTACAGAGCATGACTAAATCAGCCAACAACTAGTTGTTTTTTAAATGAACCCGGAAGCATAAAAACTGCAAGGTTTTGATATTTTCAAGCGTGTATTTGCATCAGTAAAAATCCCTATCCCTATATCAACTGGAGAAACACTTTTAAAATATGGAATTGTTGCAAAAGTTGAAAATGAAATTTGAGTCCCAATCACCCATTAAATAACAGTCGATCTGAAAACAATCATATCACAAAATAAACGGCAAACAAAACGAGCAATAAAAGCAAGCAGTAAAAAAACAAACAAGGAAACATTCATTTCCATAGAAGAAGTCAGTTATTTCACAAAAGATGAAGGGAGGCATTGTAACAAATGGAGTAACAGAATATCTATATTTATATCTTCATAAAAAATACTGAAAACAAATGCAAACCTATGTGATATACATGTATATATTTTAAGCATTTTTTTTTGTCCTCAATTAACAATATACTCAAAACTAGTGATTATTAATTAATAAATCAATCAATTTCAATGAGGTTATTAATCAATTAAGAATATGCAATCAGAACACGTATATTTCATTGATCAGTAATGTGCACAGAATAATATAAAGATAAAATAAGTTCAATAAAGACAGACATATGAACATCCTGGTAACTATAACCTATTGAATCTAATTTACGGGTAGTAAAAAAAAACAAGTAAAATACATGCAAGTAAACTCAATCTCAAACATTTTGATAATACCCAAAATTTTAATGGCAGTTTCGTATATGAACTTAGAGCACTTTTCTAATTTTATATAATAAAAAAATTACATAGAAAATGAAAAGCTCTGGTGTAACAGGTACATGCTTTCTAATGTATAGTTTGTTTTTGTCATGACTTTTCAATTTTATAATGATCGTAGCTATAGGTAACAAGTATAGAAGACAGTATGGATGTAAGGTCTGTCAATATTTCTTCACCTTAGTGCAGTAACGGGTTAACTCCTATTAAACTATGTAAGGAGTTCACCCGTTACTGCACTAAGGGAAATGGCATACACAAGGAATAGGCAACGATCCTGTCTATGGATGCAATAATATGGAAAATGTCAAACTTCTGTTCAATATTCATAGGAAAATGATAAAAAAAATTAATACACAGGTATAAACTTATTATAAAGATACATAAAAGGCCAAACATTTCTTTAGCTAGCTACGATTAACTTATTTCATCAATATATTCTTTATATAAAAGTGTAAAAAAAATGGGAAATAAAGTGTAATAAATACTTAGTAATAAGAATGGTGAAAGGGGAGGGATCTTCCAATTGAAAATATGAAAGGAGGCGCTATGAAATAAAGTGATCAAATATAATTATCTTAATGATTACATGATGGTTTGAAATGGTTACCAGAAATGTTGTAAAATTCACAATGAAAAACGGGAGGAAAAAAGCAAATTTTTCCACATTTCAATGTTTACTCATGATATTAAATTTCAATGCACCTACATATTATATCTCAAATGATGAACAGGTAAAATAATTAACATATCATTACAATGATGACCAACAAGAAGCTCTTTGATGTTTTTACACATATAGATATGTTTATGAAAAAAATCTCAAACTCTGTGATTAAAATGCAGATTATTAAACCCTATCACCCATGCGAAACAATTTTAATCTTGGGCCATGGACAAATAACGACTCAAATGGAGAAGAATTACAATTAGTCTTGATTATATAAGAGAAAAAAATAAACAAAAAGAGTAAAATATTAGCATGATTTCACACACATTCAACACACTATATCTTTATCAAAGATGATGATTTTTTTTACAATATCAAAAAGAAAATATAGCCACAATAATGCAAAAGAAATAAAAGTTCTTGAAACATCCGTGGAATATCCCAGTACAATAAGTAACAACATTTCCTAACACCATTCGAATGAAACTTTTTCTATTCGGGATATCCATTCTTCTATCTTCTCGCTGAATTAACACAAAAACACTTTTCCCAACATCGCGGTCAGATTTTTCTTTCTCAAAAAAAAGGAACTTTTCCTCTATAATGTCTTTGCACCGAACTCTTCTCGGTTCATTTCTTCATACTGCCGTTTCTTTTTTTCCTAACTTAAAACACGATTTCTTTGTTTACACAAGAAATAAACTTTTATTGTCACACTTGATTTAGAATACTTTAGTATAATTTCATGATTTCGGTTTTTTTTTTCATCTAATTTTTTTTCACTATTTCATTAAAAGCACAGTTTTTTCAGTTTGTTTTAATCACTTTACATAAATATATATAGTCAACATATAAGTCAATGTCTAAAACTAAAAATACAACTTATTTCTGTTCATTTTTTTGTCCATCGGGTAGCGGGTTTTTTAACAATTTTTTTTAAAGTTAATGTAAAAATAATACAATGTTTAAAGTATATATATATAATATAAAGTTTCACAACATGCAATATTTAATATAAAAAAACTGTCAACTTAAGCTTTATTTCACAGATCTAAACGGCTAAAATAAAAACCTGTCACATTTTCAAAATATTTTTTTGATTTTTTGTTTCATTTTTCTCAACTAAAGACATAAGCATGCATTATTTCAGAATATGTACTCCATACAGAATCAACACTAGCAACTTTTTTTTTCTTCTCTAAATTATGTACAAATTCTCTGCACCTATGTACGAACATCTATGTAAGCATCCCGTCTCCGTGGGGATATACACGTATATTTCTAGTCTTCTTCCTCGTCGGACTCGACCTCTGCTTGCTCCAGCCATGTCAGCCAATTATTCACCTAATTATAAAGTAAAAATCAGAGTTAAAAGCTTTCAGTAATAACCTTCAAACAATATATCTAAACATTACACCAAGTATCTATACATTACACCAAGCGATTGTATGCTATCCTATATATCTACAGCTTTAGCTCGTAACCTGCTGCGACTGAAAGTGACTTGCCTTTCCAAATAATATACATCAAGACCAGCCTGTACCACCGTGTATTCTGACAAGGCTCTATACTGTTGGTAGCCAAATTTTGGTATTTTCAAATTTAAATCCTTAAAGTTACAAATTCATAACTTGGCAAATTCATAACATAAATTAAGCAGGTTAGTTAATACCAATTTGTCGGACAACTTTAAGGTTCCTCAAACCAAAAACAGTCAAAATTTAATTAGAAAATTACCAGCTTTAAATCTCACGTTTAGTAAAATTTAATTTGAATATTTCTAACTATTTAGGCTATTTTGAATAACAAATCATGCTTGGATTAACACATCTCACATCCTTAAAATCAAGTTCTTTATTTATCTTTGATTTACTTTATCACCATTGTTTCATCACATTGCTTCTAATATTTACAATATTACAAAAATTCAGATAATTCAATTGTACAATAAAATAAATTACCTGGAAGAGTGCTTTCCCTTTACCTGGGTACTCATCATTCACTTCTTCCTTCCACTTGAGAAAAACTTCCTCGTCAACAACTTCCATATCATATAGGTCCATAAACAATCGCAACATCATTCCTGTATCAACAATCATTTCATATTGATTTGTTTTAACCCTAACCATTCATATAGAGTTGCTACAAATATAGACAAACCAGTCTGAAATCAATGCCGTCGGCCTGGGCTGTATACTACTGGCAAACTTACTTAAAATTTCCGTCTTAACATTCCTTAAAATTGATATGGACAGTTCCAAAAAAAAGGAAGTGGGACAAGTCCATTTAAGAAATTCAGCAAGTTAAAGGTCAAGCCAGTGGCTGTAGCCGTTCAAACGAGCTGGTCATTTGAATTTTCAGACACTTGGTTATTTACAAACCTCTTGGCAGTGACCATCATACATTCTTTCTTATCACCATAGCATTGGTACAAACATTTCAAATGTCACCAGGGATCATGATTTACCCCCTGTATAAAGCAAAGCAAACCTTTATGCCACTTTCATGTCAAGGTTTTTATACAATTGGCTACCTAATTCCAACATTCTTAACATAATAACCACTAACTTCAAGAATGGACAGTTTCAGATAACAAGAGCTGTCGGTAGGACAGCAACGCTCGACTATTCTTAGTGCTTGATAGTAAAAAAAATGGCTGATACAGTTACCTCCTCCTGTCTACAGGTTGGGGTCATGAGGGTGAACAAGTGTGCAAAGTTTCAAAGCCATATGTCAATGGACTTTGAAAATATTTAAACTATTACAAAAACTTTAACGTAAATTCTAAGTCGAAAAAGGGGCATAATTCAGTCAAAATGCTTAATAGAGTTACCTCTTCCTGTCTACAGGTTGGGGTCATGATGGTGAACAAGTGTGCAAAGTTTCAAAGCCATATGTCAATGGACTTTGAAAATATTTGAACTATTACAAAAACTTTAACGTAAATTCTAAGTCGAAAAAGGGGCATAATTCTGTCAAAATGCTTGATAGAGTTACCTCCTCCTGTTTACAGGTTGGGGTCATGATGTTGAACAAGTGTGCAAAGTTTCAAAGCCATATGTCAATGGACTTTGAAAATATTTAAACTATTACAAAAACTTTAACGTAAATTCTAAGTCGAAAAAGGGGCATAATTCAGTCAAAATGCTTAATACAGTTACCTCCTCCTGTCTACAGGTTGGGGTCATGATGGTGAACAAGTGTGCAAAGTTTCAAAGCCATATGTCAATGGACTTTGAAAATATTTGAACTATTACAAAAACTTTAACGTAAATTCTAAGTCGAAAAAGGGGCATAATTCTGTCAAAATGCTTGATAGAGTTACCTCCTCCTGTCTACAGGTTCGGGTCATGATGGTGAACAAGTGTGCAAAGTTTCAAAGCCATATGTCAATGGACTTTGAACATATTTGAACTATTACAAAAACTTTAACATAAGTGGTTACGCCGACGCCGACGCTCGGGTGACTGCAATAGCTCTACTTATTCTTATCGAATAGTCGAGCTAAAAACCAATACGTTAGCATTACATCTTTGAGCCAATTGTTTGACATGTTGGGTTTTAAGTGATACTGACACTTTTATTGTCATATGGTGACACCAGTACTTTGTGGTTGTTGTTGTGTTATATGTCGCATCAACATAGTATAGGTCATACGGCAATTTTCCAGCTTTACTGGTGGAGTAAGACCTCAAGTGCCTGCCCTTGCATTATTTCAGGTACGAACGGGTACCTGAGTAGAATCATTGATGTTCCGTAAGCTAGCTAGCTTGATAGCTTCCTCACATGAAAGAATACAAAGTCCCTGTCAGGATTCGAACCCACAGCTGTGAGAAGCAAGTGGTTTGAAGTCAATGACCTTAACCACTCAGCCACAGATGCCGCCCCCGGTGTACTAGTAGAGGAATAGCTCAGCTTATGAATAACTCAGCTTCTCCTTCATGCACCGACTTTCTGTAAGCAAGCTGAATAGCTTCATTATTGAAAGCTTACGGAAGATAAGTGTTTCAACTTAAATGCCCTCTTATGCCTGAAATTTAGCACATTGGGTATAAGGGGCAGATAAAAACGTAGCACAGGGAGAGTTACAAACCTTTAGGGTAGTTATTATTGTAACAGAAGACTTGAGCAGCATATAAACTGTGCATCTGAAGGCCTGTATTCTCCTGAACAAACTTCTGGACAACATCCTGATACAAAACAAAGTTATAAATACATTAACTGCTGCATATAACACATGATAACACTATCATTATATATACTGAAGTCTACTAATGTGCTACTGAAGTACTAATAATATTTAGTAATAGGACACCATACTGGTTAGTTCCAGACGAAGCGGACTCCAGAGATTCAAATAAACTTCAAACTTTCTTTACAGTCAGGTTTGTTCGTTTGTTTTATATGTTGTTGTTTTTTTTCAGCCAAATCTAACACATAATATTGGTCTTTTCTCATCAGCTGATCCATCTAACAGACTTTCCTGGACAACTAACCAATAATGTAAATTTCTCTGCAGTTGTTCGGCTACTTATCATATATGATTTCTGAATCAGCAACAAGAGACAAATGTGCATTAGACTCAATGTCATGTGGATATTACACCTCACCTTGGATCTGGGGATCAAGCCAGCAATCAATAGATTACTAATGCAATTCTCTCCCTATTGAGCTACGCTTGTAGACTAGCTAGTCTTCTTTGGGATTGGAATAATAACTTGTAAATGAATAAAATAATTTATATATTTTTAAAGAACGATATATTTTACCTTCATTTCATCTAGGAGCTGTTTCTCTTTCTCCTGCAGTGTCTTACTAGGGTTACTTTTAGGATCGCATCCTTCACCTAGCGTACTCTCCGAGGTCACGTAACGTAACACACTGTAATACAGCGAACAGAAAATGTACATGTAAAAATTCAATACAAATTTTTGATAGTTTGTTTGTTTGATTGGGTTTTATGTCACACCAACACAGTATAGGTCATATGGCGATGTTCCAGCTTAACTGGTGGAGGAAGACGACAGGTGCCTTTCCGTGCATTATTTCAGGCAAGAACGGGCACTTAAGTAGAACCACCAACGTTCTGTAAGACTGATTTTTGTTCCATCACCTCAGTGGTCGACTTAATTAACTGCTTCATTATCTATTTGCACTGTATTATTTTTCCCCCATATGTTCTTATCAGTAATTCAAAGGTTATGTGGCAACATTTTACAGTCGCAGTTTAACATTAGATGCCTCTCTGTGCATTATTGTATATCGAACTATCGTCACACTAAATTGTTTCTGACATTGTTTGATTAAAACTAACCTTGTAGTGAGAACATTAATGAACGCTGGAGTATGATGAAGGTCAGTACTGACTGTCTCCTTGATCCACTTGAACAAGGCAGTTGCCGATGGCTCAGCCTGTATCTGTTTCCATAATTCGGACTGTACACGCAGCAAGGGAAACATAAAACTTAATCCTCGTTCCTCCAGTATCTCCATCATTCTCTCCTTGCTTCTATCTACTTCTACAATATTACCATAAAAAATATTGTTACATTTTTTTTTTAAATTAAATTAATGATTATGGAAAGAGGATCTTAAGTTTGTTTTCACCATTTTTATCACATACCGGTGTTGATTTTGCGACTCCATAAAAACGGTATTGCACGTCCATGCATGTATTTTGTGTATTATTCAACTTGTTCAATAAATTCAGTATTAAACTTACACTCATTCAATATCCTCTACTTCAAAATATTCTCTGAATAAACCATGGACTGACAAATCCAAAACACAATTTCTAGTGGGTAACTTTTTAACTTAACAATGGACTTTAAGGATAAGTCAAATTCACAAATTCACTTGGAAATGACAAATTTATGATATTTTAATCCTTGACTTGCTGGAACCTTAAGTGGTTATCCTCTGCCACCAGTATAGAGCCACGCCAGCCTGCACTACAATAAATCTGACCAGAATCTTTACTGATACAAGCTCAGTGTTAGTAATCCGATACTGAAATCCCTGTAAATGGATTGTTCTGAATTCAAAGCGGAGTAAACCATTGCAAAAATTCAGCAGGTGAAGGGTTGATGCAGGACAGGTCTATTGCATAAATCAGTGGGGAAATAAACATTCAACTTACCAGGGAGCATATTCTGTAGATCCATTTTACTCTCATTAAACACATTGACAACCCAGTCTTTATCTTTCTGTTTCAACATCTGCTGCAGACAGAGAAGAAACAAGGGGTAATACGTTCCTTGTTCCATCGGCTCTGCCAGCTCTTGTAATGTAACAATGCTCTCTGTGACTCCGAAAGCCCCAAACCTCGCGACGTACGTCTTGATCAGTGGTACATCTGACTCCATACCTGCCATCTGTTCTAATACTGACCTATAACCCTACACAGATAAAGATAATGCATTATAGCAACTGGTAGTGCATTAACTTCAGAAATAGTCCGCAAAGGACAAATTTGAAAGGTTGTGTAGATATCAGTGCAGATGTATAAGTGCATCAATTTAGCCCTTTTCATGCATGAATTTTTTTTTACTTGTGTACAAATTTGATTCCTAAAGAACTCTGCTATTTTGTCTTTACTGAAAAATGTCCTTACTGATGTGGAGTTGGTTATGATAAAAATATCTGGTTTGTACAAGGTTTCAATTACTGTTCAATAACTAATATCAATTGTTACATATGAACATATAATGTTAGCTTAAATATATAACCAACCATAAATACACACTTTACTTATAATACAACAATTCTAAAATACAAGCAAACTCAAGCATGCACAATTATTATTTGTCTGGTTTATACGCTGATTTGAACACATTTTTATCATAACTTGGTGGTTTGCACAAAAAAGTTTTCCCGGAAAACTAACCTGTTAACCCTTTACCTCATATATACGCGAAACAACGCACTTTCGACCCCCCCCCTTTTTTAGGCCTCAAATAGTGAAAAAAATGTCCTATTTGGGCCCCCAACATAAGTTTTCGTTTGAGAAATGTTGCTAAAAAAATTGAGCACTTTTTCGGCGCCGCCCCCCATCCAAAAGATACATCAGGGGGTTGCCAGAAGGGGGATGTGCCCCCTTCTGTTAGGGGGGTTTGAAGGGGGGCGGAGTCCCCCTCATCGCCAAGAAAATTTTGGACTTGTGAGAGGCTAAAAATGACCCAGGTCGATCATAATGTAATGTTTAACCAACGCTGAAAAGCCTTTGACTCTATCTCAATCCCTTGAGCAGTTACAGCACTTTGAAATAAATTTTGATGGAAAAAATCGAGGCAAAATAGTGATTTTTGGCAATTTTGAGATGTCCCCTCGTTGCCATGGTAACAGGAAATTTAAGACTGAGCATGTCGTTACAAAGGCAATGGTCCAGTCAACATTGGTGCCAAGTTTGATTAGTATTGAAGCATTTTTCATAGTTTCATAGCAGTTTGAACTTGTAACAGGAGGCTTTTCAGTGAAAACGGCCATTTTTCACAATATGCTCATGGGGGAAAGGGTTAAGTAATTATCAATTTGATTTCTGAATCAGTGACGAGAGACGAATGGATTTCACTCAATGTCCTATATTAATTGTCACAGAGAAATTGTGCCTCGTCCAAGGATCGGGTCACTGACCGCTGAATTATGATGCCTTTTGTTTTGGCCCAAGTGTACGAATCCCATTATATGAGTATCAAAGGATGACTTTGTTTTTGAGCTTTATGCTTTTTTATTCTGATATTTTTCCAATAGATTTAAATCAAGTTTAAGGCAGATAATCAGAATCAAGTTGAAACTTACGTCCATAAAATGACTGGATGTTATCAGGTTCTCGGACTTTAATGCCACTACCAACTTCATTACATTCTCCCGATCTGTATCTATAAATAGAATGATAAAACCGTAAAAATTAAAATAACAAACCTATGCTTAATTATATATGCAATTTAATTATACCTCTACCGGTTTCACAATATAACATCATCAGGAGGATAATGAAAATATAGATATAGGCCTCAAACTCAGTGCCGAATTGCAAAGATATCTTTAAATACTTGCTACCACTTCTGTTAAAGCTGCACGCCTCCAGATCAGCGAAAATATTTCAATAAAATCAAACCTGTGAAAAATGTACTTAGATTTTAGGAAAAGTGTAAAGATTCAAAGTTCTAGTAATAATTTACATGTTATGTGCGATTAATGACCGATTTTTCAGTTTTTATAACTATATTTCTACTGCGGTACTAACGCAGTAAGGGCTATTTTTGCATATTTTGTCCTCTTTTAAGTAATTTACGTGAATTGCAAGTGGCATTGATATTGTATAAATTGCTTCCTTTTGGTTATTTCACTGAATAATACTTTTAAACACATTTTCAAAATTTTCATGAAAATTAGCATGAATCTGGAGGCGTGCTGCTTTAACTCATTTAATGTTGTTGTTGTTTTTATTTCCTGTAGTGTGGGACATTTGACCGCACATTTATTTATGTGAATAGAATTATATATATCAAACACTGTATCTATAAATAGAATAAAATAATGTTACACTGTATCTATAAATAGAATCATTTATCACACTATATGTATAAATAGAATTATGTCTTACACTCTGTATCTATAAAAGATATGATTATATTTAAGACAGTAAGTATGTAACACTGTATTTATAAATAGAAATCATATAAGACTGTATATATAAATAGAACTGTATCTATATTTAAACAATATATATAACACATTAAATGTAAATAGAGATCATAAATCCCTCCCTGAATCTATTAATAGAATGGTTTTTCTGGGTTTTACTTCGGACTAACACAGTATAGGCCAAATGGCGACTTTCCAGTTTTACTGGTGGAGTAAGACCTAAGATGCCCTTCCGTGCATTGTTTAAAGGAACAAACAATACAAATAGAATATTATGTAAAACACTGTATCTATCAACAGAATTAAATACAAGATTATGTTTCAGTACACTATGTACACATCATTTTCAATAATAACTGTATGTTTGTATACCCATATTCCCTTTTCATCTTCATACTATCTAACCTATTATTCCAAATTCTGCATTCAATCTAGGTGGGTTATTTTTTAATGTAAAATGCTGGTTGACAATGCATTCAATTTTCAATCACATTTAACAAGGCAAAGTACAAAACAAATCATGGTATAAAAACTTACTTAATATAGTGTGCAACTCTGTTTTTAAATTTAAACACACAGAGGGGAGTGGTGGCTAATGGTTAAGGTGTCAGCCTCTCAACCCAAGGATCATGGGTTTGAGCCCTACTTGGGTCACAACCATGTTGCTTCACATAACACCAATACTGGTTGGTTCCAGGAAGCGGACTCAGAAGTGATTAATATAAGTTGCAAGTACTTGTTTTGCAATCGAGCTGAAATATGTTAAAAAACTAAACATACATCAAGTAGAACCACAAGACTCTGTACAGACAGTTTAACAAAGTGTAAAAAAAGAAACATATAAACATACCTGACTTATCTACTGTGCTAATCATCATATCTGTAAGCATTTCTGGCATGAACCTGTAAAATAAATATAAATCCTCGTTACATCATGGACACTAACAACCAATCAGAAATAAGCTAAAATTCCTTCCAACCAATCAGAAATAAGCTAAAACTCCGTCCAACCAATCAGAAATAAGCTAAAATTCCTTCCAACCAATCAGAAATAAGCTAAAACTCCGTCCAACCAATCAGAAATAAGCTAAAATTCCTTCAAATGAATTATGTTTACCTTTCATAATAGATGACCAAAACACTTCTCATTAAACATCTTCAATAACAATTTATGCCTAATTCTTAAATTTATGACTTTTTCAAAATTATAGCAAAGTTTAAGGAATACTATCCACCAATATAAATGTGATGAAAGAGTATCTCCCTGAAACTTACTTCTTTGGTGGGTTCAACTCTTTAATTGTTGTAAGAGACTCCTGTAAAGACCCGCCTTCCAAATAATCATCCAATGTACTTTTCTGAAACATAAAATAATACACTTCTTTTTCATAATAGCACTTAGTAAACATGTTATGTAAAATTTTTGAATTGTAGGCATTTTAATAGGAACAGCAAAACCAGATTTTGACCTACTTGTCTGCTTTGCCTGCAGCATTCATTTAACTTGAATGTATGACATTTATAAATTAAATTATGGCAAATTTCACTTCTCCGTTATGTGATTTTTTTGCCCGTGATTAACCATTCCTCAAGGAATTTTTGTACTGGAAAGAGGATTTTTGACTATCAGACTGTGTATTGTTCTGGTGAGATGTTTTGATAGGCAACAAACAGCCAACAACTCTGTTAAGTCAAGTCACTAGCCCTGCATTGTCATCAAGGGGCAAGTTATGAGGTTCACTCTGTTCAAACTGATCTTTCAGGGTGAAAAAATACCTTATGGCATGCAGCAAAATGGTTTTTTTTGGTGGTTTTATAGACCAAAAGGAGATCAAAGAAAAACAATGTCAAATCGAGCAGTCATATTTCACTGATGTGTAAAATATCCAACACTAGAGTGGTTGCAAAAGAAAGTCACTGTCACTTCTAACATACATTTTCAGTATGACACCACTATAATCCAGATATGCCATGTAAAAGATGCCACAATGTCAACTACAGGAAATAAACCTCTGGACCTGAGACTTAAACTACTACCCAGTCAAAAGTTACTTTTACACAAAATTTGAATTGACATACAGTAATCAGCATTTTGTAAAAAGATGTTAGATGAAGGAAATAAAGATATCTTTCTTCAAACTCACCACTGTTTTCTTTATTTCATCTTTGTTAGGCTGTGGAGACTTTTTCTTTGGGGGATTCAATTTTTCTTTAGGTACCTCTTTTATTGTCACAGCAGCCTATAATTAACAATGAGTTATAAAACAGACTCAAACATAGTAATGATTTATTTTTCAAGACTCAAAATTGTAAGAACACGAGTACATTTTTGTTTTATTGTAATGTAAAAAGTCACAATAATCTTGTATGGAAATCATAATTTTTCAAAACTCTCAATATAATGAATATACATCAACCTGTCTTACTTTTTTATAACTTTCCACTAGGAAATTGCATGCACATTACTGAAACCATTCTTCCATAGGCAAATAAATGTGAAAAGTTGTAAAAGTCATGCACAGATGTATATATACATATACAGGACTTACTTGTTTAGCCAACAACGGGTTCAGGTTATTCACCCTCTGATCCATCATAGACGAGTTCCCCGTCATCAACGGTGAACCTGAACTAGGTGCCGCCTGTGCCGACTTGGGCAACATGGTGGGCACACTGGGTCGCAGGGCAGTTGTAAAGTTGCGGTTGGGTCTGAGACTGATTTCCTCGTGTTTAGGTAGCGGAGGGGGAGGTACAGCTGTGTTGGGTAGAGGTATAGGCATCTGCCCGTCCTGTACCATCATCATGGCTTGTTGTTGTGAGGGAGGGGGCGGAGCTTGCTGTTGTTGCTGTAACTGTTGCTGTTGTAACTTGGCGAGTCGAGGAGGTAGATTGCCTACACATGATAACACAAATGTCAAAATTACTATAAAAGAATAACTACTATCAATAAATGCACTCAACTTTATGTAAAATAAACCCATTATAAAATCTGTTTTGACGCGTCAAATTTCAACTAATCCGTTGAATCATTTACATGAAACATCAGAGCATCTTCAATGCTCAATTGAAGTACTATGTACCTCTTTTTCACATCCCAAAGATACAAGATATGTAAATAATACAAATGATCAGACAAAATCAGTAAAAATGTTTCCAGCTGATTTCGTCATATAATATTTGTTGTATACAGCAATGACCTCAGTCAATTTTTTTTACATACTGAAAGTAGCCCCTGACCTTTACGTAAAACATTTTCAGAGTACACATAAACCATTATAATAAATTCAAGTCCTATATCTCAGTATAAAAATATAACAAAATCTTAGACATTTCAGTGAAAGATTTTTCTCTAGTGCTATACTCTTAACATATTGACCTTGACCAAACTTAGAAATGAATTCAGCCTTGGGAATTGCCAGAGACTTAACTTGAACAAATCTGGACTGCATGAGGACATACTGACCTTGTCCAAACTCAGAAATGAAGACAGTCAGAGTTTTAACTTGTACGACTCCAGACTGCACGAGGTACAAAATATTTATTTTCAAAATTAATGGATACTTACTAGGTTTCTTCTGCTGGAACTGTTGCTGCCCCACTGGTGACCCCTGCTGTTGTTGACCTTGTTGCTGGGGCGACAGACGACCCCCTTGTTGCTGCTGATTCTGAAAGTTGTGTCTCTGTGACCTTGGCGACCCACCACCTCCACCGTCAGTGGGTGGCGGCCGTTTCTGATAATTGTTATAACCTGGGTTGTGCTGGTTATTTCTGGTTTTATTGTTATAGTTCGGGATATACCCATCCATCTGTATAACGCCTGGACCAGTACCTAATCCCCCTACAATTATTAGAAATTCAAAAAAATAAAATCATAGTTATCAAGTAATACACACTATTATCAAGTTTACACTTTAAAAGCAAAAAGACTTTACCTTCCACTAACTGAAGGCATGAATAAGTACTCAAAATAGATCATTTTTCAAGATCAAGATTTATTTTTTGAAATTAGAAACTTTTAAAAAATATGATACTGTAATTATCTAAATTTTGTTTGGGGTCACATGGCGACTTCCCAGCTAAACTGGTGGATAAAGACCTGGGGTGCCCCTTTGAATAGCGTAAACAAGCAGGCACTGGAGTAGAACCAACGACTTTCTACAGTAAGCTAGCTTGACTGCCTCCTTACACAATTGAATCTGATGTCCCTGACATAAACAAACACACAGCAAATGTGGGGCAAATGTTTTGATATCATACCCATTATCCCTGTTGGCGGCATGCCAAAAAAGTCACCAAAAGATCCCGTAGGTCCTGTTGGCGCAACACCTGGCTTCCAGGGTGCCCCCAGACTACCATTCATCTGTGTAGGAGGTCTCGGACCTCCCGTTCTGTTCTGCTGCGGAATATATACACCCGTCTCCTGAATTGTTGAAATTTTCTTATTACAGTCAAATCAATTTTTTATTATAACAACATCAGCCTAATCTTGTAAAATGCTTAACTAAATAACAAGCCTTTGAATGTCTTTTGTTCGTCCAAAATGAAAGTCTAAGTTAAAACTACATTTCCCAAGAAAATAGAAATACAATAACATCAGCCATTAAAGAAATATTCATATTTAGAATGAAAATATTTTGACAAAAGTCATTGTGAATGTATACTGAATTGTGTTTCTATAATTAAAGAATAATTGACCATGTTCCCATAGACAACTATCACGAAATCTAAATGCTCTAACCTGACCCATGTGGGTCAGGTTAGGAAACCAACATTTTTTTCTTTATATGGAGAAAATTTGTGTTCCCTAGACTGCTTAGTGCATTCATTTAATGATAATTTATAGAATATAGGATGATATATATACGAAGATATGAAAATTTTGCATGTGTCTCCCTTTAAAGCAATTTGCGTTTGTTAACATAAAACTTACATCAGCAGCTTCTTGTCTAATCTGTGTGATTGTTTTTGGACCTTCCCACCCTGTATGTCTATTCTTCCACTGAAAAACAAAAACAATTATACAATAATACGGCTCAGAATTTGCCATTCCTGGCGTTCATAAACAACAATATAGATTTTTGAGATCCAAAGACAAATTTACAAATTTCTACGTCTACAGGGTTATACATGTATAAATTATTTAGAGAAAGATCTATGGACAACATTAATTATTTCAGAACTTTGAAGATTTAATTTGTAAGTTTTGAGATCCATCGGGCAGGAAACTGACTTTTACAAAGTCCATACGAGGTTCATAGGTAGCTGTATATGGATTATATTACAATTTATTACAATTTCTATCTTATTACAATTTAACAGGCATTTAAAACACAGATTTTTAGAATTCCATTCACCAAATTAACAATTTTGAATTCCTTGATAACTTTTCGTTACTGAGTTTACAGGAAAAGTTCTTAATCCTTTACTCGTTAGAACCAGGTTAAATACTGTATGCTGACACTTACTTTATTATCCCTAAGCTCTATAACATCCTGAAGCATAAATCTAATTCTTGACGGTAACTCGGGTATACCAGAAAACTGTTTAATTCTACTAAAATATTGATCCATCCATGCCTGTAAAGGAAAATAAGTTTAACATTGTTAAACAGTTAATATAGTGTTTCATAAATATTATAATTTATTTTCACAGTAAATTCCAAATTTGCAATAAAACTAGTCACAAATATGGGTAAACTAGCCATACAATCTGAAGTCCCATTTCGAAATATTATTTATCTTTATGACTTTTCATGTAATTTTTAAGTTTTATTATAAACTTTATTTGCTCATCAAAGGCTTTATACTTTCAAAACTTAGCAAACTAGCACTTGAAATTTAAAAAAACTAATATAGATAGTATTTCGTTGTATTGGGTCTATTCAAGGTCGGTTTGACCCAACGGTTGGGATTATACATACTTGGCTTTGGGCGTGTCAAGGCGTCGACCAACGGTTGTCATTATCTGACAGAGACACTCAAGATCTTCCGCCGACTCCTGGATGGGCAGATTCTTTTTCTTCTCAAGTAGCTGTTTAATACAGCGGTGTAAGATGCCCTCGTGTAACATCTCGAGTTTACCAAGTTCACCTGCAACAAAACAAATTTTAGTGAACAAAAAAAATACACAGAAAAAAATTATTATAACATCAGAAGTGTGGTTTGAAACCCTATATAGATCTTTTATGATTAAAGGGACTCCACTGAGGTTTTTTGACATAACGGTACTGGAAATAATTTTTTCGAGATTTATATTCCATTTGATAAAGGTCTAGAATTTCTAGATTTCTGGTCATTTGCTCACTGTTATTTCGAAAATAATCTTTTTATTTGTGAAAAATAACCAACACTTTGATGTGTTGCAAGAAAGTTTTTTGTTACTTTTCACTCAAATCAAAATATGATTCTCAATTATTCCTGAGTATATTTCTCAATTGTCTTTAGCATATCATTCTGTTTTAAGTGCCCCCTCCCCCCCAGCTTATCTATGTAAGAAAATTGATATTTATGTTCTTACACTCTTAAAAAAAAAGTGGGGTTCCTTTAAAAAAAAATTCCTATCAATTAGAAAACATTCCCACAGTTTTAATAATTTAAAAATGTTTTGTAATGTTTTGGAAAATATTAATATGTAAAATTATTTCTGAGGAAAAAATGCTGTTTTTGTTTTTATTTTACGCCCTTTTTCCCAAAAGTATTTTAGTCATAAAAGGCGGGAATTTTTCCCAACCATCGTTTCCGGGGGAGTTACAAGTTTCTAACCCCCCCATCCTCCCTGCTAAAAATAAACCCAAAAAAAATAGGGATTAAACAGAAAATTTTCCAAACTTTTTCAAAGAACATATTATAATTATTTTGAGCAAATTTGAATCTCGAAGCCCCAAGGAATAAAATTGGGACTCCACCCAATTTAACTTGGGTTTCCCCCGGGATCTTTTTCTTGGCAAGTGATACTTGTTCCCCAACCCCCCTCTTGGAAAAAATGCCTCTTTGTTTAAAAGCCGGGAATAAAAAATGAGCCAAAGGGCAAAGAAAAACCCAAAATAATGGGTTTTTCGAACAGCTAAGTCCAGACCAAACCTGGCATCCGCGCCCGTTGATCAGGGCCATGCTGTTTTGGTTTTCAGTTTTTTCTTTTCTTGTTAAAAGGGTTTGTAAGCGAACAGAATGGATCCTGATCAGACTGCACATGCACATGCAGGCTGGTCTGGATCCATGCTGGTCGCAAACCCAATATGTTGGTTTTGTCATGATTTTGTCATATATCCTTTTGATTTTAACACAACATGAACAAATATATCAAGCTAAATTGCACCCCATTTGTTTTAGTACTTATTTTCAGCGTGTTGCATTTTTAATGGTTATGTCTCATATCTAAAGGTTATGTCCCCAAAGCTAAAAAGAACCCCCCAGTGATTTTTTTTTGGGTAATAACACACACTTTTGTTCCCTTTTTTTTCAAAAAAAGGAAAAGGGTGCGGGCCAAAGTTAAAATGTTATATTTAATTTAAAATTACCATTACTGGGCCTTTGGGTCTGTTTTTTCAAAATCACTTGGGCACTTGTTTTAAAAGCAGACTCGAAAGCTAAAAAAAAGATCAGGGTTTAAAAACCCAAATTCCCTAAGTTTTACATGTAATTTTTGGGTTAGCATTAAAAAAATTCACACTCAAAACTTATCTTGTTAAAGAAAATGATACCGTTTCAACAACAAGTTTATTCACTGAAAGAAATATTGGTCATTTAAAACAAATGAACTTTATTCTGCAATAGTTTAGAAGAATTTTTTTCAAATGACCATGGGGGCATATCATTTCAAAAAGATTATTCCCTTTAAAAGACTTAGGAAAAAATTTCCCCTTTCAATTTTGATGTTGGGTTTTTAAAAATGATACCCTTGGGGACCATGCATCCTAAAATTTTCCCCTTTAAAATTTTAAAAATGGGGGGACTTTGTTTTTACAGCTTTTTTTTCTAGGGATTGGCAACAAGTTTTTAAACAAAGGGTTTAAAGGGAATAACATAAAAGGTCAATTTCCATATTTATTGGGGGCATTAAAATATGCACATGTAAAAGCAAATTAACATTTTTTGTTTTAATTATTGTAATATCGGAATGAAGGAAGCTCTTTTTATGATAAATTAGTTTTTTCCCAAAATCTCTTTGTTTGGGGTTTAAAATTTACACCCAAAACCGGGACAAGGGCATAAAGGGAAAATTTCCCGCTTTAAATGGTGGTGGAAAACCCCAGGTTCCCTTTTGGCATTAATTTTAAAGGGAGGCCGGGGGCCCGAGTAGAACCCCGGGCATTCTGTAAGCAAACTGGATAGCTTCCCCCACATGGGAAAAAATCCCCAATCGCTGTTGGATTTAAACCCCAGAGGTGAGGAGCATTTGGTTTGAAAATTTAACAACCTTAAATCACCCACAGAAACACTGCCCTAAAAAACAAAGTGTGAAATAAATGACTATCAAAGGGAAAATTCAATTTATAAAAGCAAAAATTTT
The DNA here is from genome assembly GCF_026571515.1 of Ruditapes philippinarum. Lineage (NCBI taxonomy): Eukaryota > Metazoa > Mollusca > Bivalvia > Venerida > Veneridae > Ruditapes > Ruditapes philippinarum. The sequence goes on from NW_026865921.1 coordinate 189,207, forward strand.
TATTTTTTACCTTCAAAACCTCCTTTTTTTCCCGGGGGAAAGGAACTATAAAAAGTTTTTACAGTATGTAAAAGTGTGACCAGACTGCTTCATTTATGCATCTAGATATCAAAGTACAATATATGATAATTATTTACCGATATATTTGAGTCCTTGGGTTCAAAATTCGGTGCGTCTTCACATAGTTGATGACATAATTTGGCATACACAGAACTATATTTGGGCTCATCTAGAGCCTTTTCAAAGATCTGAAAATAATATTAATACAAAACATACAATACAGTACTATGAACATACACATGCAAGTTTTATTAGATATATCCATTTCATCGAGTTTTTAGCAAAATCCAAACTGTCATGGTCACGTTAGTTGAGAAAGACCTAAGAAATGTAAAAACCAAAAACAATTTAGTCATCAATTTTACAATTTATCATAACATTACATTTTTATTTCATTTTCAAAGCTTAAGATATTATATAAAAACTTCCTTATTTTATCAAGTACCAACAATTCCATTTGCAAGACAAGCTTTGTTAATTAGTTTCATTTTACGCCCTTTTCCCAACAGTATTTCAGTCATATAGGCCGGTAGTTTCCTAACAATCGTTCCTGGAGAGTTACACCAGTACTAGGCTACCTTCCTCCATGCTAAACTTCTAAAGCATATCCCAGGGATCAAACCCACGCCAGAGAGGTAACTGGATTAGAAGTCATTGACTCTTACCCCTCGACCACAGAGCAGGGATGCCAACAGACAATTTTGAAAAACGAGGAAAATTAAACGCGAGGGGTCATGGGGGCTGCGTAGGCCCCCATGCAGGTCCAGGGCAGAGCCCTGGTGGGGGACTCGGGGGCAAAGCCCCCAGAAGCTCCAGGGTTTTCATCCTTTTCAGATGGTCTAAAATTAATTTCCTTTTAGCTGCTTGTATCAGCATATTTTTCCATCAACTGATATTGATATTTACTGAACATTTATTTTTGACGAAATCACTCATCAATGCGGACCAGTTGTCTCGTTGATCAGATATTCACATTGACCGTGTTCTCTAAACCATTTCAAATTAAACTTATTTTTAACATTTTTGTCAAGTCTTTGATCTTCGAAGCGTTGTTGGAGTTAATTGGCTAATCGGCCGACATTTTGTTTCGATTTCTTCAACTACAGAAAGACGCTACGATTGGTCGGTTTATTTAACGCTATCGTGAATTGGCTTACTATAATAGCGACAATAACTGAACATGCCCGAAAAGCGGCACGGTCAAAATATTTATGGTACGGTCTAAACATTTACAATCCGAATCGGCGAACAATAGACGGTAGCAAACTCGGCGAAAGAGACCCCCACACACCAAATTTTCTCCTCGGATTAACATTGTTCTCAAAAGTGGTTCGAGGATCTCGAAATCCGCGGATTTCCGCGGATCCGCGGAAAATTGGCATCCCTGACAGAGGCGGTTCAACACTTTCGTAAATAAAGCAGGACAAGACAGTGATTTTTCTCCACACCAATGGAAACCTTTTGGTTATGATTCTTCCCAAAATCAAGAAACTACCGCCTCTTCCCAATTAAGTGAGAAAAACCACTGCAAGACCAATGCATGAATTTATCAGAAAGAAAGGGAAAAAAACAATTAATCAATGTACTTACCAAGAGGATTATCCCTTTAAGAATGACTTGTGATTCAATGCCTACATTTAGTAGTTCAAGGCTTAACTTATCGAATTTTTCTGGTGACAATTTATTAAGGATTCTGAAAGCAATTGATACAAAAAGACATAAATCAGTGACAACTGAATTCCAAACAATTACACTTAAGTAAATGAAATAAATACAATAGTTGTAAAGTTCTTAACTTCAAAATCCCGGATATATGATGTGAAATAAGTCAGACGATAGCAGAAATTCCATAACATTTAATTTAAAAGAAAAATACTTTCTTGTATAGATTTTTCACTATACATTTTTTTCCAACACTGAACAGGTTAAAATACATGTATAAATAAAATTTCAGCACTGTGGGATATGGCACTTACCCTCTGACCTTTCTAAAGACAGAATCGTGTTTTTCATCATGGGTGAGAACATCTCGCTTCACACTACTAGGAGGAATCCATCGCTGTGCTGTAGATGGGCTTGAGACAGATCTCTCATCCCTGAAACAGTCAATGAATTTAAGATTTTGAATTTACTGACTTGAATTCCAGTTCTGAATTTATTCCATTATATATTTAACTAAATTTTCTTAAAATTTACACTGGCCCTAACTTATTTACCCTGGCCATGGGCCACCAGGGCAAAGCTAAATTCGATGACTACTGAAAACATAAACATGTGCCATTCTATTCCATCACCATGTCTAGACCAGACTAGCTTATTTCTCCCATTATTTTGGAAAATAGTAACTTTTGTGTGTGTTTAGGGGGGGGGGGGGGGGGGGGGAGAGGGAAAATGAGCAGAAAATGAGTTTTTTAATGAATTTTTGTAAAAAAAAAAGTAAAATTTTAAAAATGGAATAAAAAAAAGAACTGACAATTATATTTTTCGCACACACACTTCTGTGAAGCAAAAACATTGCAGCTATTAACAATTGTAAAGCAAGGCTTGAGCCATGTCAGATTAGAAAGGCAAAAATTAAGTATGAGTCAAATTTAAGTCATACATATGAGAACACGTCAGAATGATAGTGGTAAAAGGCACAAGACAATTTTTTTTCTTGCTGATGTCTAAACAGTTGTAATCTATCTATCTATCTATCTATCTATCGATCTCCTTTGTTCAACTTCTTATGGGGAAGAAGACATAACAATAAATATAACACTATTTCCCCCATCAAAATCAGTCTTGACAACATTAATATCTAAATTAGCAGTCAGGAGATTGATTTTCGGGATAAAAATTTAACCTAATATACCTGGCCCCCACTTCACTGCATTCTTACACAATAAGTCACTGTCAAAAAAAAATAGTGCTTACCGTCCCCCTGCGTGTGGAGAAGTACCACCCAGGTTCTGCTTTCCGTCCAGTATGTTGCCGGTTTGGTATTTCTTCTGTGGATACTTGTGGTACAATAAAAAACAAACAACAAAAATCGTGGTTCCTATTTGATTACATCAAAATGATTTCATGCCACAATCTGAAATATAAAATATACTGTAAATTTTTCTTCTTATTATATTCTGCGTAATTCAATATTTATTATCCTTCAAGATAGACAGTAAATTTCTTATTACTTCAACTCTTTCTCTCTACAGGACGACAAGAAAGAGCATGAATGAAAGAAGTCCACCAGTGGCATCCTAGTTGCTAGAATTCAATTCCCTTTAAATTCTTTCTTTTGCGCCAGAAATATAACAAAATATTGTATTTATAAGAACCTAAAGGGTTGAAAACGGGTCTCCTAGGGATTAATGAAATAAAAAAATTGTAAGTCATAAAATTTCTAAGTTGCATTTAAACATACAGTGTTGCATCTAGGCCGCGCGATTGTGTGATTTGCACATTTTAATGAAGTCAGTGTGCGCCAAGTCGCACATCTGACAATCTTTTCAACTTAATTCAGTTTATCAACTTTTATTATTAAACTTCATCGTATCTTGAACCCTTCAGCCATGTTTGTTTTCACTAGTGGTTATGACTAAAATACGTACTAAATCGCGTGTAGCAGCTGACTGAGTCACCTCACGTGTGTTTTGTAGTATTCGTCAATATTTTATTTTTTAGGAAGTGGCTAGCCGTACGGGCCCGTACGGCTAGCCAAAAGTTCTAGCCGTACGGCCCGCCCCGAGTCACGGTACGAACTAGCCCAGGACACACTGTATTGGGCTAAGCCGTACGGCACTTTTTCAAAAATATATGGGAAAGGCCGAAAGTGCAAATAAGTTTTAATTATGAACTTTTAAGCGAGGAATTTTTTAGTCCAAGAATGTTTTTACTTTTTAGAGATTAATCGACGTGTTGGCTTACATGTAAAGAATAGTACGTACTTTGGTTATCGTCAAGAACGTCGAGAAAAAATAGCGTTGGTTGCAGTTTAAATAAACGTCAATTGAAATAGTTTACTAAGAAATTTTGATAATAATCCTTTTGTTTCATAAGTTAAATTTTTAAATTGAAAAAAAAAAAAAAAAAAAACAAAAAATTAATTGTTGTTCGGGCTCTTGATAATTGCCGTCATCGGCGTCAAATTACCGAGACGGTATGAAGTTTTGTCCATCGGTCCCTAATTAAGGAAAGTTTGCGTAATTAAATTATTTTCCTTTTCAAACGCTTTTTAAAATATTCTTTTTAATTATTTTAATTTTTATTTATTCCCCTCCGATCATTTATTTTATTCGATAAAATGTGCTTAATTAACAGATTACAAATTCCATCTTTCATTACAAAATCAAAATAAAGCAAATAAATTAAGGACGTTTATACATGCAACTTTGAGCACTTACATTTTTATTAAGATAGATTTATACAAAACGCTTACTCGGTATGTCATTTTTTGTGTTGCAAAATTTGGCGGAGCCCAATCTTATTAAAGTTTTGAACACACTAGGACAAATGCGGAGATTTGATTAAAATCGTCGTTTAAAGACACCAAATAACATATGCATTTTGGACTTCCATATAATTTTGAAAAGTGCCGTACGGCTAGCCAATACAGTGTGTCCAGACAAGTCCTACGTGACTCACGTACGGCTAGAACTTTTGGCTAGCCTTACGGGCCCGTACGGCTAGCCACTTCCTATTTTTTATACTTCCGTTTTTGAGCGGACGATAGCTGTCAAAAATGCCTGAACGTAAAATAAATGAATTCTATTCAGTATGTCATAATGTAAGGTAAATGTATGTCCCCCACATTTTTTTTCAATTGAGTGGGGGACAATCCCCCATAATTTTGAAATTCTAGGTGCAACACTGAAAATATATTTGCATGAAAATTAAGGCCCTATTTCCATATAAAAAAAAAACATTTCAAGTATCATACTTTTTATCCGAGAATGATCAACTTTAATCTACTATCAGTTTAAACTTAATCATTTAGACAAAATTTACATGCTGAAATTCATTTGACGACATGTTTGTCACAACTGAACTTGGCGAGATATTTTAACTATTTCCAGTGGAATTCTAATCATTTCATCTCAAAATATGGATCAAAGTCTATCAAAATAAGTTAAATAAACTCTCACATTCCGCTAGCAAGTGAAAACAATTGAAAACTGAATAAAAAATTTGAAGATGTTAATTACCTACAACTGGCTTTGTTCGTGATTTTTTCTCTTGTGAATTATACAACTTCCGGTTGACTCATGGGTAATGAATTTTCAAATTTTTATTCAAACTTAGTATAAATTATCGAAATATACGTATCAAAAGTATAATATTTGAATACAAATAGCAATCATATAAAATCGCAGAAATAATTTTCTATATTGGAATGCATAAAAAATGTGCTCTTAACAGGGTAAAACACCACTAAATAATGTCAATGTGTGTCAGATTGAATGAACAAACACAAAATACCTTTTCCTTAGATAAGATAAAAGATAAAGATAATCTTTATTTAAAAGTCGGTTTCAATAAAAACATATAAACATTAGCTTATATAAGGGCTATTTTCCGACAAAACTTTATCCTAATAACAATTCAAACAAACAATCTGTAATAAAAAGAAATATATAAAAGTATTAAGAAGATCAAATGTAACATTTATGAAAGACTCTGTAAAACAGTTAAGATTTATCAGCACAATATAAATGTATGGGTAAAGAAAGCATTAAATGATTAAAAAGCAAATATACATTAACAAATTCAAACCCATCACATAAAATTAAAACATCATACAAGAGTTCTTTTTATGTTACACACAACCTAAAATCAAGAAAAAGGAAATTAGAAATTTTTTTAAAAATTTTAAATTTTAAAATAAATTAAAGTAAATGATTCCCAATTTTTTTTATTTAATTTAAATATGGGGTTTAACCCTTAATTTTCCCAAAGAAAATGAGCTTGAGAAACATATAAAGTTAGCAGATCAAAATATGTATTTCAGTAAAGGGAAAAAAGGGTGAAAACAAAAAACATTTTACAAGTATCATAATAATAAAAACTTAAAATTTTAAAATTTGTTTGTGTAACAGATGCTGTTTCCATTTTGGCCTGGGATAAATTCTTTGGTCCTGGGTTAAATTATTTTAAATTTAAATTTAAAGAAAAAAAAATAAATAAAAGTAGAAATAAAAAGGAAAAAAAGACTTAAAAAAGGGCAAATTTGCCCCCTTTTTATGGGTTTATATGAAAAAGTTTGATCGGGAAAGGCTGTCCCCATATACAAAAAACTAACATGAAACTGACAAATGATTTATACAAAAAACACACAAGAAGAAAATAAAAACCCTTTAAAATGATAAAACAAGGTCTTATACAGCAATTACTCCTAATGACAGACAGAAATTTTAACAGGAAAAAAACAAAAAAAGAAAACAAAAGAAGCATGCAGATTCCCAATTTGAATTCACATTTCAAAAACTCAAAAAAAAACATAACACTTAGGCCCACACATTAGAACATTTGGGCATTTGAAAGCCCCCTCCAGGTTTTTGGATAACCTCCCGAAAATTCACCGTTAATCAGTTTCTGTTCCCTTAGTTCATTTCGGGAGGGTTTTATTCCAGACCTGGGTGGCCTCATAGCGAAAGCTTTTCTTACATAAAGTCTCTCTGTAATTTTCTAGGAACTTTCAAGTGGGGTGGTTTGTTATTTTCTAAAAAAGTAATAAGAGGGAATTTACTTTAAAATTAAGTTCTTGAACATATTTTGGTGATATATTTTTGCAAAACATTTAAAAACTTCAATAGCTAATTGTCTTAATCTACTGATATGTAAATTTGGCATATTAGCTTTACTTAAAAGAAAATTCATATGATGAGCTGTAATCCTCAAAAAAACTATCTTTCAATGATCTATGTTGTAACTTTTTTCAAGTTTTTCAGTATTTTGTTTACTACAAAAATGTCCCAAACTAAAGGACAATAGTTAAAATTTTTGAACCCGAACAAAGGAATGTAGATTAACAATCTAGTATTTTGACTTTAAGAATTTACTCAGTCTAGCAAGAATGGTTTTGATTTGTTTTGGCAGACTTTTTGCAAATGTTTAGAATAACATGTAAGTCAAAATTTAAGTTAAAGAGTCTATTTTCAACACCAAGAAGTTTTCCAAACGCTTTTTTTTCACAGACAATTTCTGTATACTATTAAGACCAAAAAGAGGTTAATTTAACTAGTTGTTTTTTTCCAATAACAAATTGCCTGAAATTTTGTTCCGGGATTGGGGCTTGCCAATTAAAGACTTATTATCAACCCATTTTATCACTAGGATAACTTTCATTTTCCAAGTTATAGATTGTAAAGAGTCAATATTTGGTATCAACAGTAAGATAATTGTTGTCATAAAGCATAAATTTGGTCACAGTGGCTAAAAAAATTTAAAGAAAAAAGGGTCTTTAAAAAATTTAAAAAATAAGGGGGGGCCCCTAAAAAAGGGAACCCCTGGGGAATTTCCCTTACTTATTGACTCCATTTTCCCCCTTCCCATGCTTTCCCAAAAGTTTAACCCTTTGTTTTTTTTTAAGGTAAGTTTTTCTTTTTAAGTTTCGGGGGCCTGTTTTTCAGAAAAACCCAAAATGGGCCCTTAATTTTTTCAAAAAAGGGTTTTCAAAGTCATGGGGGGAAGAGCCAAAAAGGCCTTTGACAGATCCATGAGTATTGCTGCTACATACTCATGTCTATCCAAGGCATTTTTCCAGTCTTCTATTAGCCGTAAAAGAGTAGTTTTGACATCCAAATTTAGATCTAAAAGCTGCCAGAAAATTATGAGAAAATGTTGTCAAAGTATGAAACTAGTTGCTTATTTATTGATTGTTCAAAAATCTTTCGAGAAAGTGGGGCAGAATACTTACAGGCCTATAATTTTTCTTTTGAAAAGGATCTTCTTTTTTTATAAACTGGAGTAACCTGAGCCATTTTCAGGGACTCCGGAAAAGTATTATTAATAAAGCATTTATTTATTATACATTTTATAGGCTCCGCAAGAGATTCAGCACCTGCTTTTATAATTTTTGGAGGTAGGTTATCAATACCTGTGGCCTTCTTACCATCCACACTGTGCAGAAGCTTATGCACTTCCTGAGATGTAACAGGTTTAAATACAAAATTATTATTGCTTTGGATTTTATCAGAGATAGCCTGTACACACTAGGGTGTTGTTCATTAATCATTATATCACTGTTGATACCAATATTTTTGTGCTATTTTAACATAAAAATCATTAAGTATGTTGCATACCTTATTTTGATCTGTTATTAATGTATCATTTTCATTTAATATAATTTTGGCATCATTTTTGGCTGTATTTTTACTAGAAAGAAAAGGTTTTATAGTAGGCCAGAAATGTTTTGACTTTGGTCCCCCACCACACCTTTCAAAAAAATATATTTGCATTGAGTTTCTTTTTAAGTTTTGTAACTAAATTTCTCTGTTTCCTATATTTTTCCCAGTTTTTATCAGTTCTATATTTGAAAAATGAATTTCTAAGTTTTCTTTTTACATAAATGGCTCTGCGGAGTTCTCCATTCATAAAAGGGGGAGATTCTTTTTTTTAACCTTTTTTTTGTTTGATTGGTGCATGTTCATTTACTACTTCTTTGAATAAGGTTTCATTAGCCCAATAAATGTCATCGACATCGTCAAATATGTGGGCTACATGAAATGGTACTTGTGACAGGTCTTTGTTAAAATCCTGCTCATTAAAATTTTTGTAGGATCTAAAATTTACATATTTAGATTGGGTTCAAGTTACATTGTTCTCTAATGGTTGTAGCAATAAAATTGTGACAGTCACTCAGTCCTGAAAATCAAAATTTATGGTATTGCAGATGAGATTTGGTCTATTTGTTAGAATAACATCTAAATATGATGGCTCATAGTTTTTTTCATTTGGCATGTTGGTCCTTTAATAACATTATTTAAGTTATATGTGTCACATATTTGAGTGAGGGGTTTACATTTGTCAGGTTTGTTTAAGTCATAGTTCAAGTCACCTATTGTTAAAATATGGTCATAGTTTAAGAATAATTTGTCTAAAGAAACAGTAATATTTTCAATAAAAACATTATCTTTTGTATTTGGGGGTTTGTAAATAGCTAAAATACCCCATTTTCGTTTTGCCATACAAAGCTCAAAACACATTGATTCTAAAGACTCACATTCAAATTCTTTCCTCCTTCTAAAAGGTAGGTCATCTCTTACATATATCAAAATCCCACCACCATGTTTGTTTCTATCTTTTCTCTCCATCTTATAACCTGGAAAATTATAAATATTATTATTGTATGAGTTATCAAGTTTGGTTTCTGATAGTATTAACATATCAACAAGCTTTTCTGATAAAATATCGTGAATTTCTGTAAATTTGTTCTTCACACTATTAATATTCAGATGTGAAATAAGAGGTCTTTTTAAATTCGCTTTTCTGAGGTTTTTGAGTTCGCATGTCTTGAGCTTTTAGAGTTTGAGTCTAACCAGGGTCTTTCAAATAGGCTCTGGTCTAAGTAACAAAATAATGTGCCTTCTTTCAGACACTCATTAAAATTAACATTTGAAATATAATTTTTAAAAATACTCATTTATAGCTTCAGTATTTTTACCTGTGACGTCCATAGTCAAATAACACTAGGTTCTGGTCTTGATTCAGATTTTCGATAAAGGCAGAGATATTGGCCATTCAAAAATGAATTTGATATTACCACTCTGGTTACAATTATTTGAAGCAATAAATTCCAATAACTTTAATTGCATGTTAAAGAATATGGTCTGTAAATATATACAGTATACAATAAATCTATCTATCTATCTATGAGTACTGCCAATGTATAAAACAAAATCAATAAAAAAATTAGATCTAAGCTGGAACAAATATTTTAATCCTAGATCTAACTTTAAAAGAAGCGCATGTCCGTAAAAATTAAGTGACTCAAAATAATGAATACATCTTTACAACATATTGAAATGAGTTAGCCAAACTGATATGGGAATCTTTTTACTGACACATCTTTATTTTGATTTTTTTTCAATGCTGAGGTAAAAATTACAACATCTACATGTACCATGTTTTTGTCATTCTATTATTGATTGTTCAAAGAGTTGTAAGGCGATCATACCCATTATGAACTACCATTAGTTTAGACTATAAAATAACTTTAAAGGGACCTAAAACATAGAGTATCATTAGGCATTATTTAGGCATTTAATTAAAAAAATCCTGACACTCCACAGCTATTTTTTCCAAAACGGTTAAAGAAAGGAACTGTTAAAGTATTTCATTTCTTGTATATTATATATTTGGTTAAAGTATCAAACGATTTGATAAAGTCAAGAAAAAAACCCATACAATTTGTACATTATAACCGGATTATTTGAAATACTTTCAAACTTTTTTTTATAAAAATTACTTGTCATCAATATAAATGGGGTTGCCGTGCCTAGTGATTAAGGTCGTTGACCACAAAGTTCTTGCCCCTTACCCCTTACCAAATGTGGGTTCGAATCCAGCAAGGGACATTAGATTCTGTCATTTGAGGAAACTATTCAGCTAGCTTACTGAATGTCCGTGGTTCCACTCTGGGGCCCGTTCATGCATGAAAAAAAATGCAGTGAATGACACCTCGGTTCGTCCTCCATCAGTAAAGCTGGAAAGATGCTCTATGCCCTCTACAGTGTTGCTGTGACGTAAACCCCCTCCCTGCACCTGAAAAAAAATCAATAAAATATAGAAGCATATCCTTAAAAAATCTCTGAAATGATCTCCGGCAGCAGCTTCTTTATGAATTATTTGAGATTGAACACGACTTCATACTTTTTATGTTATAGTTTTTATTACTTTTTTCAGGATGAATAATGATATACATTTCAGTTACCATATATATTTATGTCGGAATCAGCCCATCACCATCTGGATAGAGAAAATCCCTCGAGAGCACTAGAGCAATGGAAAAAAAAACAACAACAACTGTTAAATGTATGTGGTTGTAAATCGTAGACTCTGTGTTATCGAGTCCATTCATGGGAGTTAATGGGGTGGGTGGGGGTGCAACACATCTCACGCCCCTTAGCACCGCCTGTTAAAAGTGTAAGATAATTTAAGATACTTTGACATCAATATTATGTACACTACAATATCACTGAAAGTATTAATGTCACTGTAATTAAATATAAAATATCTTCTTACTGAATTAAATTACTTCATTGAATTTAATTGTAAATTGATAAATATTATAAATACGTTTTTGTATCTGGTAAAAAGTGATCCCTCGGAAGCATTAAAAACAGCAAAATTACATGAAAATTGCAGACTCGGTTTGGTTGAGTACATGAGGGATAATGAAAACGTGCAACATCCCTCATGCCCCCTATCACCGGCTTCAGCGGTACTCAATTCTCACAACAAATATTCTGAAATGACATAGCATAATATAAATGACACGGTCAATAATTTTCGATTTGCTGTTAAATATAGATAACAAAGTTTCAGTTTCAGCTATGCTGGCTATCAGCAATTGATTTTATTGACTCAATGTTGAAACAATCCTTAATGACAACTAGACAAAAATGTGATTTAGATAACGGTAAATTTAGGCGTTTGAAATAAACACGCAAGTTTAAAACCGTCTGGGAAATACCACATACAGACAAAAAACCCTCCCACCCGACATTTGGTAGCGTCATATATCTCGGGAAGTAATCATCGCAACGTAGAAATTTGTATTATCATGTTTGGGCCCGTATGTTCGAAAAATTTTATCCGTGCAATAAATTTTAAATATTTTGAAAGCTACTTAAATTTAAATGTCACATTTTGTAAGCATAGTCCCTCCAGCCTTTGCAATAAAAATATCAAAGATTTATAAAAATAAAGGGAAAAATATTTACTTAATACAACCATGTTAAACATTTTATTCTAAATTTGACCTTAACTTTCCTCTTCATGTTTTCGTTAAACTTCGTACATTTTCCTATTGTTAATTTATCTTTCAAACAATGCAATAGTAAGATGTATTGTGAAATGCCATATAGGTCAGAATGAAAGTGTTTTTTTAAATCTAATTACTTCAAACTTTCGTTCATAAAAAGTACCTAAATATTTGCACTATGAGTCACAAAAATGGTTTCGTCCGTAAGACAGAAACTCCCAGCAAAAAGTGATTATAGTCATGTACATACAATTTTTAAGAAAACCCTAACGTAAGATGTCATAAATTAAGAGTCATATTTTCCCATATCTTACACCTCAAGTGGACAAGCTCAAGTGGGCGAGTTTATTAAAGAATATGTAAGTGTTTCAAATATGAGCGAGCACCTTTTCTAGACGTTTTCAAGATAATACTATTAAGTGTATTATTTTGTATTGTCACAGCAGACTTGTTACGGCTGTTAAAAATCGCCATGTATTTTTTATTAGAAATGTTTTATAAGTCGTTCAGAATGACAATTTCATTGTGTTTTGTGATAATTATAGTTCTTTGAATAGTAGGACATGTTGCGTGTTTTTTTTTAAATGTTTTGTTTTTGTTTTGTTGTTTTTTTTAATGTCCGTTATATGCTTCATAAACTATGATTCCCTTTCAAAATTTTAAGGACAGTAGCTTCTATTTACAATACCTTTCACGACCTGGCTTAATCACACCAAGCCTGCAACCTTTTAAATTTTGTCGGTCGTTCCTTAGGATTTCTATATTTTCTTTTTCAAAATTGTCTTTGCCTTTTCCATTTTCAACAGTTATTGAAAGTTTTTCCTCCCCTTAATATCAATATAAGAATTGTCGGGATATGTCATCAATAGAATTTTATTAATTGCAGGAACTTGATTGGAATATGTGGGATGCAAATATTGTGCTTAGATACTGTGATGCAGAGAAAAGATTACCCAAGATTTCGGCCAATCTGAGCAAGTGTAAACTACAGGTGAATAATTATTGATTTAACATAGTGATAGTAGTATAATCTTGTATTTAGGTGTTGCAAGTTATCATTTAAATAATTGAATATAAAGATAAAAGTGTATGATTTATACCGCGACACCAGCGTCACATAGTGAGAAACAAATCTTCACTCAGACCACAGGAGCTTGGCATTCTATAAATAATTGGAAAATATAAGCAAATAATTAATAAGAGGGGTATATTTGCCATTATTTCTTTATTATTTGCTTATATTTTTTCAATTATTGCTAGAATGTCAAGCTCATGTGCTCAAACATTTTTTATACCAACTGAGAAATACCAGAGACATAGATAACAGAGATAATGAGCTCCTATATATTCCATTGAACCATCATTCATGCCTATCAAAAAGTGAAAAATTAAGCATGATGTTTCAATTAAAGCTTAATGGATGTAGATTTTATTTTTTATAGCATTCACCTTTTGGAAGTTAAAACTTTTATCTATACACGTTAAAATCTTGATAACTAACTATATGTTATCTATGTCTCTGGGAATACAGAAAATTTATATGGTGTTTGTGGTGTTTCTTTATTTAAAAAATCTACATTTTCATCTTCTAATGTCGGATTCTGCATAAGCCGGTGTCGAGGGGGGAGTGGAGGACAGTAGCTGACACAAATGGTTTGACTTTTTAATCTTGATACTATTGTTCGGTGCTTTACATTTCAAAGTTTGGTTACATAGATTTTAATGTCAAATTGAAGATGTCATATACTTCTTTAATAATTAATATTTTTCTTGCTTCTGCAATAGCGGTTGCTTCCAACAAACGTTGGTTTCTTATCTCGCTCTGATTTGAATAACCACTTTTTGTTCATTGTAATTATTGATATTACTTTTCAATAAAGATTGATTTGCTTGTATTTTTAGAGTTTGTCATTGGTAAAGAATATGCTGAAGTCCATGGACGACAACCTTATGACGTCACTGAAACCATCTTCACAAAAGGAACAACTTCTTCCATCACTTTTAATGGGAGCAGAGCACGCTACAGCCAATGCAATGCTTTTATGCATCAACAGTGACCCGGATTTCCGATTCGAAAAGTTTGAGCACAAAGAAATATCTTTAAGCAATGATATTATGTCAGCGGCGATGTTGATACATAGGTATTTAACAGATGTGACCAATAGCATAGGAAAATGACATACATGTTTATTAGGAAACATTGTACAAACTGAACAACACAATATTAAAAGCAAAAACAAGAAAAAAAAAGAAAAGAAACGACCTGACAATTTATTCTTGTGTGAGTTTTGGACTGTATACAATTCTAGGACAGGAAAAAAAGAACATATACAAAAGGATTTTATTATTTTGCTTGTATATCATTATATGCTGAATTAAAACTTCCTGGACATTTTATCATGCTAAAATAGATAAATTACAAGCACTTTCATTGGCCAGTTTTAAAGATACTGAAAAATGTATAGATAAATGAGAAATTTCATTCATTAAAACGTAGATAACAAGTAGACATAAAATGATTACAAAGGGAAACCGAATCTGATCCATGATAAAACTAATTTATGATAATGACACATTTTGTGGTAAATGTTAATATATCAATAGGATATTAACACACACGAGATGTAAAATTGTTTAGATTTGATTTAACCTCGGATATCTTAATTTCGTGCTTTGATAAATGGATTACTTTAATTATCCTTTCCACGATAGTGTTCGTATTAGAATAATATTATTTCATTGCTCTTTGAATACAAATTAAGAACACTATTTTCACAAAACAACAATTTTAACAAAGGGCCAAAAGGTTGAACAACAAGTTCTAGCAGCGTGAGCAATCACCTTCCCTTGAGCATTATAAGATATAGAAAAGAAAACATTTTTAAACACTAATATGCGCATGAACAATAACAAAGACTAAGACTGATACAAATATAAAGAAGCAAAAAAAATGATATTAATATTTTTTTTTTCAAAAATAAAAGAAAAAAATTGAACGTTTGCTATCATTTTTGAATGTTAAAAACAATCATTTTCCTGCACTTGCAGTATTGTGATGGTTTGTAAGGCTGTTCAGAATTTGTCATTTATAAAAGGAATTGAAAAGAATTAAGATTAGTGGTCATGTCATGGATACGCATAGATCTGTCTGCATCATGCAATCTCTAATTCATACAATCAGAACATATTTACACTGTAAATAAATATATCAAAACATAACCTATTTTCATATAATATGAACAAATAATGCAGAAAATATATTTAAAATATATATCCAGTTGTATAAAAATGATATATTGTGTGATGTGTATGCGTCCGTACGTGTATATATGTATGTTTATATGTTTTATTAATTTAGTTTCATTATAAGCAAATTATGTCTCAGAAACAGATTTTTTTTTAATTTTCTTAGAAGGTGCCAACATACTCGTAAATTGTATCATGTTTAAAACGTTTGATACTTGTAACCTGAAGAAAGTAAATGTGAAAAAAATGTTATAAAAGTAGCAAAATGTAAACAAAGTAGTATTTTGACTTCCATACATAATACTTATTCACTATAATTGTACTTATTGCCAAAAAGCAACATATTAAAAAGATGGTTCAAGTAATTGGCCAATGAGTAACTTTTTGGATACTATAAAATTCACCAAAATTAAAAAAGCTTCTGAGAAATAAAAGCATTTCTGAGGTATAATGAGCTTTTAAACAATGACCATATCAAATTTATCATGCCACATTTCATTTTTGTATTGTCATTTTTTAAATAAGTCGATATTTTATATTGAAGAAAAAAGTAAATGCATTTATATTTAAATTCTCCACGTATTTTGATTTAAATACGACACTGTTTGTATATTATGTCTTTTACATTGTTGAATATCTTATTGCTATTTTGTTTGTAAATACATGCATACAAGTATTATTCAATATATGTATTCTCCACTATTTTTACATTTACTATTTTGGTAACTTTACTTTTCTAGTCTGTGTAGTATGATAACTGTAATATGTGATTTTGTTTCTCGAATTCAAATAAAACTTATATTCTATCATATCTTTTTATCATTGTAATACTTACACGACCCATTTAGAAAGGTTAGAAAGTTGTTACCCATATATACATATATCTAGTTTCTCTCACATGAATTGGTCGTTACATGGATTTTAATACAACAGTAACAAAAAAAAATACATTCTCAGCCGTTGGTTTTAGGTATTTTTCCAATCTCGTCGGACCCTGGCCGTGTGACCAGATCGAGGCGGTTGTCAAAGACGTCTTGACCTGCACCATTAATATTGTAAGGAGGTATGGTTAAAATGTTCAATGAAAAAACAACCTACTTTTTTATTCAGTTCGTCTATGCATATTTCTCAGGAAGTCAAGTAAAATCAGTCGGAAAATGTCGACCAACGCGAACGGATGTGCGTGGGTGTTCGTGTATGTCCGTGGTCGGCAGTGGTAAATGAAAACTAACGCCCAGGCTCATAAGCACCGGCTTAAGTACAACTTAACATTAAAAAACAAGAAACAAAAACAAATGAAATTAAATTAAAAACGGCCGTGATAATTAAACTTTTAAAGTGAAACAAACGGTCTATAACCACTGTCCCTTCCCCTCCAAAAAAAAAAAAAACACAAAAAAAACCCAACAAAACAAAGAAACAAAAGTAACACTACATGTAACAAAACTGTTGCTTACATAAAATATACATATTATCATTGTTACTTTTTATTCATGATTTTGAATAATTGAATGAATTTAATTTAATTAAAAAATATTTTATCGCCATAGAAATTACTAAGATAGTTTTGCAAGGCAAACCAAAGAAAACCACCTTTGTTTATAACGTTTTTTTGTTTTGTTTTTTTGTTGTTGTTTTTTAAACACATGATTAAAACATTTGCCTAATTCGTACCCAGCAGAGATTGAGCAATTGATTTAAGTCATACTGTAATGCTTTTCCGCCAACAAATTTCTAACATCGGTCAATGTCGTAATTAATCGGTCTTTTCCGGGACGTTATTTTTCACATTTTTTGGTATACCTTACTTTAGTAGATATCGTAAAGGAATGAGCGATTATAACTAATCTAATAACCAAGATTTTGATGTTATGTTAATGCAAAATTAAGAAAGTATGTTTAACATTGCAATTCAATTTGATCCATTTGATCAACATATAGCAAAGACTATTGTTCGAGACAGTTGGTATCAATATATCAGATGATATCAATTTGTAGGATTTTGATTTGACCATGTACGTACATTTGTTTATGATAACACCTATCAATTATTATATAACACATCAAAGTTTCCAAAATCCTAGTACATGTACATATACAAGTATATGTATTTCTGTAAGATGAGGTCGTTTTGCGTTCTAGAATTTCCAATATTGGTGGGTTTTTTTGTATATAAAGAATGGACTTACAGCACATATGTTAGTGATGAACAAAGAAGTCGAGAGAAATGTGAGTATAAAAAAATTTTGTTCTTTAAAATAGCTTAAAGTTTTAATTGATGATTAATTAAGAAATTGTCCGGAATACATTTTGTTATAGTTTAGAATAGTATATACTTCTTGTAAACAAAAGTATGTTTTTGTTTCGAAATGATTCTTTTAAATTACGCTAAAATATATTTAGAATTTAATCTGATATTTTTTTTCTTAATGCTTTCCTTTTGTTTCATTTCAATATTTCGCTTAAAATCTTAAATAATGCAATATAAATTAATTTGTCCCCCAACACACACACCCTCAATTCTTACTCAGTAAAATATATCAAGCAATCTTGTTTATTGTGTCATTATATCTGTATGTTTTTATCGCATACATTTGATACATATTCTTGCCACATAGTTTTCAGAAACAAAACAAAAACGACTCTGAAATGTTCAACTCTTTTGTCTCTAATTGATTTTGCTGGGTGTTGTTTTTTTTAATTTCATCTAAAAACCTAAATTTTTATTGTTAAACAAATTATAGACTGCGAAAATGAAAAAGAGAAATAATCCCCATATTGGTAGTGCCAGTTAATAGTTTCTTTCTTTTATCGAAAAAAAAAGCAGGAATTACAAACATGAAACCTCAAATTTTTGGAAATGTATTACATTCTGTGTAGTTTATTTATAGTGTGAAAGTACTATGACAATAACTGTGAGAACCATATCTTTGATTATAGATATAAATACAACTTGGACACATATATGATAGGACATATGATAACGCGGATTTTATTCATGAACGAAATGGAAAGTACAAACTGTCATAGTACATGGACTCTCACATACATTGTATCTGTATAAGATGAACTTTTGTACTTTCACTAACTAATTTACCTATAAAGTTTCCCAAATATCTAAAAATAGGAAAGAAAAGACGCTGATTAACAATCTGGCCACAAAAAACAACATTTGCAGTGTAGCAAAAAGGTTGCATTTTACCGTTGATTTATAATACATTTTTGATAAATTAAAGTCAACACAATTTTATATAAATTAAAAATATAGGTTCATAAAACTTTATTGATCATGTTTTAATTTCAGATAACCAAAATGGGGAGTCTGAAGAGAAGTATATCAAGCTACCTTAGTTCTGAAAAATCAAGAAATGTGCAGTACAGGAGGAATATTTCCGTTCCATGCCCGATTAGTTATAACGAAGCTGAAGACGAAGGTTTTGTCGATGGTGATGAATGCGGTGTCCAAGGACATGCATTGGATCATAACGTTTTAGAATGTCTTATGGACGCTTACGGAGCGTTTACAGAAATATATAAGGCGATTGTAATACCTAATGTAAGTAAAGTATATCAAAACTTTTTCCTGTTTACATTTGCACCCCAATTGTCATTTATCAGATTGGCAATGAGTGCTACAACAAGATTAAAAGTGTATCCAAAAAGTGCTCACCAACATAAAATGCAACCCTTTATTACTTCCGGCAAAAATGCCTGCATAGGATGAAAGCGACAATTTAAATAATATCCAAACATATGACATATTTAACTCAATATTTTTCGAAAATAGATTTAACTTACAAATATTACAAATATTCATCGGTCTTTCAATATTTGCTATCTTATTTTGTTTTCTCTTCAGGAAAACTTTCAACCACGCCTATCCGACGCTGAAATTTTATTAACAGATCTTGCTTATCTCGTAACGGACAGTAAACCAGACGTAAGTATATATCTATATATTTTTTATCCATAAATTCATTCGTTCATTTTTCTTTATATTGTAAGTCAAATTATCATTGTTGCAATAAAAGAATTTAAATAAACAAACTGCAACTTTGCAAACATTTGCTAAAACTGCATACTGCTAGAATATTTTACTGGTGAGGCATTTGTTTTGTGTCTTTAGTATTCTTATTCACTCCAGGACTTTTGTTGAAAATTGAGTATCGTTCAAGCCGGTGCCAGGGGGCATAAGGGATGTTGCATTTTTGCATTGTCCCTCATGTACAGACTCAATCATACCGAGTCTGCAGATTTAATGTTATTTTGCTGATTTAAATGCTTCTGTGGAATCAATATTTTCCACATATTTATTTATGCAAAATGTTTAACTTTGTCCATTTCATATCTAGCATAACGGGCTGAATAAAAGTCTAGGTGAATGATGTTTTAATAACTGAGAATAATTTTAAACTCATATTAATCTTATTAAGGACTTATTCAGCGACTGCACTAAGGTGACAAAATTATCCAATTATATCATGCACATATATCATGTATAAAAAGTGTTCATCTCAATCTTAATTCATTATCTTTTCAGGCTTTGCAAACTGTCTATGACATTCTTAAAAGAATAAAGCAAGCATGTCCGAATCTGCAACAGCAAAACATGACCTTTGCAATGAAGGCTATCCAAAATGCAATCGCTATTCTACATGTAAACGAACGCGATCATTTGGATAATGACGTAATGAGGACGCACTCGGAACGCGATCATTTGGATAATGACGTAATGATGACGCAGTCGAGAAACATCATGGCTGCAGTTATGATAATAAATAAATACTTGAACAATCTGATACACCGAACAAACAGCGAGCATATTTTCTATTAGATAAACATATCCTGAAATTAGACATTTTACAATAGCAAAAGAAATAGAGAATAACAGGTTACTGTCTTTTGAGAAAGGGTTTCTCAGACGAGGTTAGATATGGTCCTGGAAGGGGCGAGGCTTGCCGAGCCCCTTCCGGACCATATCTAGCCGAGTCTGAGAAATCCCTTTCTCAAAAGACAGTAACCTGTTATTCTTTTTATCATGCCTCTATTATGATTTTGCATCTTATTTTTTTAATTCGGGGTGCTAATTTCTGAAAGTACGGTAACCACAAGAGGGTTATACGCCAAAAAAGTAGTCCGAGGGTTTTTACCAATAATTTTATAACACAACGCAATTTTTGGTACAATTTGCTTTAACAATTTATTTACTGTGTATTATCATAAATATTCAGCAAAGTCAATTAAACAATACCAACAATAAACATCATCAGTGCTGATCTGGCGTAGGAACATAGTGTTCTCAAGTCACTGACTGAGAAAGGTTGCTGTTTTCAGACAGGCTTTATCAGGCACTTGTCATAGTAATGGCATGATAAAATATATTTCGTGTTGTCTCACCAAAAGAAAATATATTTTTACTGTACTGGTAGTATTGTTTCAACAAAAGAAAATACATTTCTAGTATTGTTTCAACAAAAGAAATATATTCATTCCAATTACAATTTGAAATTCATTTTAGACAATCACATTTGAAATTCATCTTTTTGCAATCACATTTGAAATTCATCTTTAGGCAATCACATTTGAAATTCATTTTTAGACAATCACATTCGAAACTCATCTTTAGACAATCACATTCGAAACTCATCTTTAGACAATCACATTTGAAATTCATCTTTAGACAATCACATTTGAAATTCATCTTTAGACAATCACATTTGAAATTCATCTATAGGCAATCACATTTGAAATTCATTTTTAGACAATCACATTCGAAACTCATCTTTAAGCAATCTCATTTGAAATTCTTCTTTTGACAATCACATTTGAAATTCATTTTTGAGGCAATTACATTTGAAATTCATTTTGAGACAATCAAATTTGAAATTCATTTTTAGACAATTACATTTGATTCATTTTTAGACAATTACATTTGATTCATTTTTAGACAATTACATTTGATTCATTGTTTAGACAATTACATTTGATTCATTTTTAGACAATTACATTTGATTCATTTTTAGACAATTACATTTGAAATTCTAAAATTTAATCTAATAATCACAAACAAATAGTTAAAGAAGGAAGTATTCATTCAGTCTGTTAATGAGTGATATTAAATGGAGGTATATCATCTTTAATTAATGACCCACTAGCACCGACTTAAGCATTGCCATATCTGTCACTTGTAAACCTCCTTTTATTCGTATACATTGAATTTATTTTACTTTACTTTACACATTGTTCATATTTATGTAAATTAAGGGTTTATACGTCATTTTTAATTAATTAATTTATATACGGGTATCATTCGTCTTTATCAAATCTTCTGGGGTTTTTTAGGGTTTTTTTTAGCAATGTTTTGTTTGTTTTAGATGTTGTTGTTGTTGTTGTTGTTGTTTGGGTTTTTTTGTCGTTTTTTGTGTTTTTGTTGATGCTGTGTTTGTTTGTTGTTGTTTTTATATGAGGGTTGTCGTTTATTTATTTCTATACCTATTGCGTAATGTCAAACTATCCTTAAGATACATGGACTAATTCTTGAGAAAGTCAGAGAAACATTATCATTTGAGCCGCGTCACGACAAAACCAACATAGTGGGTTTGCGACCAGCATGGATCCATGCTGTTCGCTTACAAATCCTATAACAAGTAGAGAAACTGATAGCGAACAGCATGGATCCTGATCAGACTGCTCGGATGCGCAGGCTGGTCTGGATCCATGCTGGTCGCAAACGCATTATGTTGGTGGCAAAATTATATGTTTATTCAATCTTAACGTGTTGTTTAACGGATATACACTATTTGTTACTTGTTAGTCAAAGTTTTGTTGATATTTCGATGTTCTCCACAAGTATTTTATTCCTTGTGTTTTGTACTTAAGGTAGTCTTACTGCAATGCTTTCCCGCCAAAACAAATCTAACATCGGCCAATATCGTAATAAATCGGTCATTTTCGGAATGTTATTTTTCACAATCTTCGGTATTCAATAATTTTTAACCGTTTATAACCGGAATTTAAAACTTAGCAGTGGAGGATAATCTAATGCCCAAGATTTTGAAAAAAAATAACGTTCCGGAAATAAGCGATTTGCTCCGATATTGGCCGATGTTAATTTTATTTTGGCGGGAAAGCATTACAATAAATCTACCTTAAATGTTGCTTCGGCTTTATTTATATCATTGAGAATGAGAAGCTATATCTTAGCTTATTTTGTTATGGAATTTACAAATTAATACATGTATTTATATCTATGTATTTATAAACATTTTTTACAAATAAAAATAGTAAAGAAAATACTTTAAATAAAAATTGTGAAAACAACTATTACACGTTTTCATTTCATGTACTTTAATTGCAATATGTTACAATCAGTTAGTAACTCACTCCAATACCAAATTACTTTAACAGATTTCAAATAAATGAAAAAAATTAAGATTTAGCAATAGATTGTCTATTTGACTTTTTTCTTACGTGGGACCTCCGGTTGTTGACTTTAAACCTCTGGTACCTTACCACTTTTGGATTCGAATTTCGCCAGTGACTTTGAACCTCTTTCATGTAAAGAAGGTATTCAGCTGTAACAAACGCGCATGTACGAGTATATTCGCAGAATAAGGTCTTTAACACTGTGCATGAAAGTGTATCAATCATATTAAAGAGGAGACCAAAGTATCCTTAAAATAATATTATCCTTTTCTCCGCCCCTAACAAAATGAAATGATTTCATATTAACAGTCTCATTGAAATCGAGCCTGGTAAAATTTCAATTTGTAAAAGAAAATAGATCGTTGCAATTTATTTCATTTTATAATAATAACAATAATAATAATAATAATAATAATAATAATAATAATAATAATAATAATAATAATAATGATAATAATAATAATAATAATAATAATAATAATAATAATAATATATTTATTAGAGAAAGTAACACATTCAGATTGTACAACAGCAATCACATATATCTTATTTCCAATATGGCCATCTGAAATAGAATCAAAGCACAGAAGGCGCTGAATTTTTTTGGGTCTCAGAATATAAGAAAGGTGAAGGTTGTGAGACTATAAACCAATTTGTTTTTGTATAGTGCCACCAATGCTTTCCAGTGTTTTAACTGTAGTAAATTGGCTATAAGACTAATTGCAACACTGATAGTCAATTCAATGTTTATTTTAGACTTAAAAAATTGAAAAAAAAATGAGTTGCCTCAACTGGGATTTGAACTCCAGACCTCTTGATTCTTAAGCGAGCGTGCAAACCCCTCGGCGACGGTGAAGTTATATATTACCGGCCTGAAGAAAACCATATTATTCTAAATTAGGGTTTGTAACTCTTATTATTTCGGCGCTAATCCTGTTGTTTAACACAGATGTAAATAATCATGGAGCTTACTGTAAGCATGTATATCTATCAAGAATGAAACAATATTAGAAATCTTCAACCATTCGGGAACTACTTTGCTTGAAAATTAATGCGCCTGTCATTTGACAATCTTTACGCATTGATCTCCCCTGATTTTTTCGGCGTTAGTGTACATATAAAGGGAAGTAACCGCTTCCAAAAAGTGGACTACTTTAGGCATTTGCAATTAACAGCATTAGGCTCTGAAATTTCGCTACCATTATTTGTTTGGTCAGACGACCCAAACAAATAAAAACTACAACAGCATAACATGCAGGGACAAAATATTATGACTTAAACTATACGTGTAATTTCTTGAATAAGGTAGCTCAATTTGTCTATTTAAATTCATAATTGTAACAATACACCTTGGTTGCTTCGAGTTCTGTCCTTGCCGAGAGCTAGATCTAATAATCTTATATACTAAATCATGTTTCAAACAATCTGGGCGGGGGATTCTTCAAGAGTTTTTGAAACAAAACTATAGAGGCAATCGTAAAATTATCTACTTCAGATTTGTGTTCAAATATTTGCTTAAAATCATGCCGATATTAATTAGGTCATTCATTACACAATTCCAGCAATAGGTCCGAGAAACCCCAATGATGCTGTTCTGTTCATTATTACAGGGACATTGAACCAACAACGATTATTTATAATATAGAAAGTCGAAAACCTGACATGGCAGCCAAAACCGGTGTTTATGACATTCATTGCGATGCCGGACAATGGTTCAATCCACGTTGTCATTATACTCCCTCTTTTATAAACAATATGATTTGTGTAAACACTATACAATGCATGGTGTGGGAAGTGAATATCATTTTCTTGTAGCCTGTACAACTTATTATGAAATTCATGAGTAATTATTTCCAAAGACAGCATGGCCATCTTTAGCTTTAAGGTCCGTTATGCCTCAGATTTTCTATCATTTTTATTTCTCAAAAATTGTATATATTTTGGTGTCTTATTACAGTTTTCAAAAATATACTCATTTGCTATAACCAGAACTATTTTTTTCATCTTTAGCTATGCTGGCAATTTGTTTAATGATTGTGAATTAGTATTTTGTATAGAAGTCAAAATAACACTTAAATTTGTTTACATTTGCTACCTTTACGACACATAAGTGCATGTTCAGCGCCATTTCGCTCTTACTACATTATTAAACACATGTTTGACATTTCTCTTTATTGAATGTATCGAAATTTTAAATGAAGCGTTGAGCGGCTTATAACTTTCAACAATTTTTATTATTGTTATTATTATTGTTATTATTATTTCAATGTGCATTCGTACAGGTCAATTCTATATATGACAACAGAAAGGAAAGTGGATTGCTGACGGCGTCATTCTTATAAATGAATAACTGTTTTTTTCTTCTCGTGACTGGTTTGACATAAATATGTATGGAAGATAGTCGGAAAAAGATGGTACATTTAAAAAGTCCTACGTGGGTCAATTTCCAGAAGTGCTTAACAAACAGTGCTAAAACAATTAATTCAATCCTTCAAAATACTCACCACCATGTGATATACAGAATTTTAGTCTTTTAATCCGTTTTTTAAATGTTTTCATAGTATTTTCGGGGCATACTGTTCAGACTCTGGACAAAAGCAGAACCGAGATTTTTTCCGCGTCCAGCAAGGTTTTTTTGAGCCTCGGAAATAGGAAAAAAGTCACAAGGGGCAAGATCTGGCCAATAAGGAGAGTGAGGAAGCTCGTAAACCTTTTCCTGTTTCAGATATTCTATAAAACTTGCCATTAATTTACAGATTAACCCTTTGGTACGGCAATTTGAATAGCAGGACCTTGATTGGTAAAGAAAATTACATACATGACCTTTTAGACGCTCATGGGGCGTTTTGCTATGCAAGGTCTTTGACTTCCTCTGGTTGCCCATATAATGTTATGTATCTTTAGCTTGAGCTCATAAAAGTGAACCAACGTCTCATGGCCAGTTCATATTTGTTGTATTGATGGGACTGTTTTAACAATTGTTTTGATAGTCTTACCTGAGTTTCACTGTTAGTATGTCAATGGTAACATTATAAGTGCACAATAACAAAAAAGTAAAATGTAACACGATATACTAGTAACTATTATGTTTGACTACAAATTACTTTCACGTATATGACAAGGAAATTTAATGTTGAACATGACAACGAAATTATTACATTGTATATTTTACTTGTTACATATAAAAACTTATCAGAATTTTCACCTGTTATCAAGTGATATCAAATAATTAAGGACTTTGATTTGACCGTGAACAAGATAACTTTAACAAATTGTATATCACAAATTAATGTTTTCTAAACCTGAGGGCGTGAAATTTCAGGAAAAAATGACGTCTTTTGTGACCCTAGAATTTCCAAATATTGGTGTTTTTAAAGCTCGGATTTTCAGTACAGCTGTTAGTAATGAACAAACCCAACAACAAAAACGTGAGTACATCAGTTTTTAGATTTGTTTTATGGTGGAATTTATTGTCAATTGTCATAAGATTGTTCTGTACATATCATACTCTTTTGTTAATACTTTATATCAAGAAAGGGTGTACATCATGCTTTTAATATTATTTCTTTCGTCGAAATTTATTACATTTATATTTCGTAGAACATAAAATAATAACTATTATAGTCGCATGGCTGAAACTTATTTATTTTACATAATTTATGTAAGTTTGTTCCGACAATATTTTTATAGATATAAATGTAATATTAATTCAAAGTTTAAAAAAAACTTTTGTAGTTTAATTTTTTAGATTTCCGAAACGTTTATTATTATTATTATTATTATTATTATTATTATTATTATTATTATTATTATTATTATTATTATTATTATTGTTCTGCTTTGGTGATGACAAAACTATCATGTACGAAAGTTATTAATTTAATTTAATATATTTGATTGGTATTGTACCTTATCAAAATTGATTTTTGTCATCAGCAAATAAGGTTTGGTTCTTGCTTTAGCCGGTGCTAGGGAGGAGCATGGGATGTAGTTTTCTTACCAACATGTGTCAAGTAC
Organism: Ruditapes philippinarum; assembly: GCF_026571515.1. Lineage (NCBI taxonomy): Eukaryota > Metazoa > Mollusca > Bivalvia > Venerida > Veneridae > Ruditapes > Ruditapes philippinarum. Next base: position 215,917 of record NW_026865921.1, read on the forward strand.
ATTTTTAATTTTGGTGGTCGTTTTGGAAGTTTTTGTTCATTTTATTTGTTTGTTTTTTTTTGTTTTTTTTGTATGATTGATGTGCTCTGTTTGTTAATTTAAATTTTAGCATCGTATTAAACACGTTTTTTGTGTTGTTTGTTTGTTTGTTTGTTTGTTTGTTAAAAAAACAGCAACTACAACAAAAAACAAATTCATATGAGATTTTTTATTAATGTGTTCAATATAACAATTTTGTAAAAATGGTTTCCCTACATAAATTATTTATAATTTGCGATGTAATTCATTATTTATAACATAAAACTATAATTATACATAGAATATAATGATAATTATTGGGCCTTGAACTTTTCATACAAAAGTCCATTTGGAATACCAATTAATTATTTTTATCAAACATGGTAGATATGTTGATAATATGATAACCTGTTGGCTTGATAATAAGGGTACATTTGTATTAGATTTCAAAAAGTGTAGACATTTCCAGAAAATAAAACAAACAAACATTGTACAAATACAAATCTCACGGAAGATATACATAGTAAAATAAATGATGAATTACGAATACTAGTCAACAAAAAAATTCATATCAACCAAAGCTATAGGAACATTGAAAAGACAAAGAACTGCGTTTTTAAGAAACAATTTTTGTGTCACTTCATGAATTAATATATTTACATTAGATTCAAAAATCTGATTCATTCCCAGTATGGCCAAATTATCAAAAACGCTAATTGAACTGACCAAATTCTTATTTTCCACCCAATTTCCCTTTTGATAATTGATTTGGGGAAAATTGCAATGTAAAAATAACACAAGCTGGGTTTAAATCACCAATTATAAAAAAAATGTATATATTTATTTATGATTTATAGTTATAAATATACATACAATGTATACATGTATTGAACAACGTTTGTATTCATTATCAGTTATAATGAACTGGGAAGTTCACGTTATCTCATCGCTTAACTTTTACACTTTCACTCATTTATCTATGAAACTTTCTAAATCGTCTAAAAATAGCAAAGAAAAAAGTCCCACATCAGTTTCCAAATCAACAAATGACAATTTTTGCAAACTGCATTTTGAAATTATCCAAAAGGTTGCAATGGATTGTTATTTCAGCCAATGCTTGTGAACTACACTTCAGATAAAAGTTTCTCTGTTTTTTAATTACTAGTACTATTATCTTTTAAATATCGTTTTAATTTCAGGAAACAAATATGAGAAATCTAAGGAGAAGTATATCAAGCTATTACAGTTCTGATAGATTAAGAAGCAAGCTTTACCAGCGGAATGTATCGGTTCCATGTGGTATCGGCAATTACGAAGCTGAAGACGAAGGTTTTGTTGATGGGGAAGAATGTGGTGTCCAAGGACAGACATTGGATCATAACGTTTTAGAATGTCTTATGGACGCATACGGAGCGTTTACAGAAATATATAAAGCGATTGTAATACCTAATGTAAGTAAAGTATATCAAAACTTTTTCCTATCCCTATTGTCATTTAAAGCAGCAATCCTTCCAAATTCATGTTAATTTACATGAAAATTTTGAAAATATATTTGGAAATAATATATTGTGAAGTGAACAAAGAAAGTAAATTCAAACATTGCAAGCGGCACTTAAAAATTCACTTAGATTTTCAAAAAGAGGTCAAATGTGAAGAATAAATACTGCAAAAGCAGTCATTAATCGCACGTAAATATTTACTTGAGTCTTGAATCTTTTTTTACTTTTCTTAAAATGTAAGTACATTTGTTTCAAGTTTGATTTTCTTGAAATAGTTTGGTGTGTGTAGCTTTAAAGGAGATCGACAATAGATGCTTCATCAGTTGTGTACACTGAAATAAAATAAAACCCTTGAATATTTGGTAAAAAAACAACTGCCTGCATAAATTGAAAGATCCGACAAAACAATTACCAGTCTTGGCTTAAAACTTATCACATTGAAAAATGTCCAAACATATGATACTTTCTGGACTATCGTACTATTAAGAAAATTAAACTTTTATCACATATTCATTTTTCTGTTGTCAACGACATAATTATATCTTGTTGTTCTTTTCACTCCAGGAGAATTTTCAACCAAGACTATCCGATGCTGAAAGTTTATTACCAGATCTTGCTTACCTTGTGACAGACAACAAACCGGATGTAAATATCCAGCATTATTATTTTTTTATTTATCAATTAATTACTTAATTAATTTAATTTATTTATTTATTTATTTATTTCCAATTAAATTTATTTATTTATTTATTGTAAATGGCATAATCCTTGCTGAGGTGATTAGGTTCAATAAAAACATCTCTAATTTTGTTGAAATTTGTCAAATTAATAATTGTTATAATACAGTTTGCAGATAACTTAAATAGTTTAGATATGTACTATTTATATGTATTGAAATATATTCTGTAATATGCACTGAAAGAAAAAATATTGTGTAAATACATTTTTAATCGTTTAGAACAGTTAAGCAGCTAGAGTAAAAATTAGCAAAATGATTCCCATGATAAAACATATATTGTACATATATAGATCTGCATCACCTATACCGTAAAATATAGCATGCAAGCAGTTCTTTTATTGCAAAATGTTATCTAGCATTGTATATTATAAATATTATTGTACAATATTCCAGGCTCTACAAACAGTCTATGACATTCTTGTGAAGATAAAGCAGGAATGTCCAAAGCTGAATCAACAAAACATTACGTTTGCTCTGAAGGCAATCCAGAATACAATGGTCCTTCTTCATGTGAAGGAACGCGATCATTTAGATGTAGACACCATGATAACACAACCGAGAGACATCCTAGCTGCAGTTATGATAGTAAACAAATACTTGACCAATTTGATACACCCAACAAACAGCGGACACATTTCTTGTTAAATACATGAATATGTTATGAAAAAAGAAATAAAATTGAATTAAATATAACGTTTTCAAGTTTTGTTTCAAACACACCTTTACACAGAAATCAGAAACTTTAGTTTATACAAATTTAAAATAGTTCGAAACTTTACATTTATTGCTTAGTACTGGTTGGTTCCAGGAACGGATTCAAGAGTGTTGGAAGATTATGAGCTTATTGAAACAGTCTAGAATCCGTTCCTGGAACCAAAGGAAAGCAAAGGAAACACCGGCTTGTCCCTGAGAGGTTGGGACCCACGAGGTCTGCAATCCTTAGATTACCAGTCGGACTCATTGACCACTCGGCCACTCTGCCAATCAGAAACTTTGTTTGTAGTATATGTAGGTGGTAAGGGAGCATTTGAAATACTGCTTTACTCCTATACGTTTCTTTGGAGCTGGGTCCAATTTCACTTTCTTATATACTGAATTACATGTCAGTTTGATTATCCGGTAGTATATATATACATGGAGGAACATTTGGTGTATTGTGCGCCAATAAAAGCTGGAAAGTTGCTGCTAAACGACCTTTACAATGTAGTTCTTGTGACCAAAACAAACAAATAGATATAATGTTGAAGATTGAACCTAAGGCGGTGCTATGGGCGTGAGACTTAAAGCATCTTATTTGTAGACTCAAACAAGCATAGTTTGTGATTTTGAAAAATTTCACATATTTCTTGTGTCTTTTAGCTTGACTTTTCGATAAGAAGAGCCATACTTGTCACCCAAGCGTCGGCGTCGGCGTAACCACTTATGTTAAAGTTTTTGTAAATGTCTCAAATATTTTGAAAGTCCATTGACATATGGCTTTGAAACTTTTCACACTTGTTCACCATCATGACCCCAACCTGTAGTCAGGAGCAAGCATTTTGACAGAATTATGCCCCTTATTCGACTTAGAATTTACATTCAAGTTTTTGTAACACCTCACATATTTTCAAAGTCCATTTCAACTTAGAATTTACATTAAAATTTGAGTACCGCCTCAAACATTTTCAAAGTCCATTGGCATATGGCTTTGAAACTTTGCACACTTGTTCACCATCATGCCCCCAACCTGTAGACAGGATGAGTTACTCTATCAAGCATTTTGACAGAATTATGCCCCTTTTTCGACTCAGAATTTACGTTGCCACCTCAGATATTTTCATACTTCTTTGACATATTTCTTTGAAACAAGTTGAAGTTTAATACACTTTTTGGTTAGCATAATAGGACTCTCTCAAAGGCCTATAACATGGATTTGTAAAAAATAACCCTTTTGTGAACTTAGTAATTCTTACATTATCAAGGCTCTTTTACTATCAAGCATTTTGAATAGTCGAATGTGCTGTCCACCGACAGCACTTGATCGTACATGTAACCATGGATCGATTCAAAATAATCAAGTGGAAGTCACAGTCCATAACTGTCCTGAATACGGAAATCTCGAAATATTTGATACGGAAATTTTCAAATGGAGGACATTTGCAAATATCATTTAGTAAATCACATCAAGTGGTGCACTCCACGTGGGGAAATAGCTCTTTGCACTTTGACAAACATATTTCATTTACTTATGAGGAAGATATCCGCAAAATATATATATGAAGATAAATTGATAAAAGAGGAAAATTAAGACATTTTGATACAATGAAAAATATTGTCTGAAATCCATCATCGAACCTTCCTATGGTAACACTATGGCTACACTATGATAACACTATGATAACATCATGATAACACTATGATAACATTATGATTACATTATGATAACACTATGATAACACTATGATAACATTATGATAACACTATGATAACACTATGATAACATTATGATAACACTATGATAACATTATGATAACACTATGATAACATTATTATAACACTATGATAACACTATGATAACATTATTATAACACTATGATAACACTATGATAACACTGATAAGTTTAATGCTATACCTTCAAGTGTCACGCGTTGGTGTCTATGAATAAACATCAAAATCTGGTTGGTTTAAAGGGACTCCTTTGAGTTTTTTTTTTCGTGACGGGTTTGGAAATATTATTTCGAGATTTTTATCCCATTTGATGAAGGATGCTGGGTCGGGTCGGTGGGTGCGTTTGTTGATCATTCAGATCATTCGTTTACTCTTTTGTACTAGAATATTCTTTTTATTTTGTAAAATGACCTAGATATGAAAAGCGTTTTAACGCTTTTAACTCAAATCGGAAGTAAGAATGGCGCTTAAAATCGATTTTCAATTTAATTCTGAGTATATTTTCATATACTTTTTCAGTTCTAAGTGACCCAATGACTTTTTTAGGTAGAGACGGTGGTTCCTAGTTTATAAGATTTTTAGGCTTATGATTTCATTGAAGCTTCTTTCATTTCTGTTTGAATTACACTGTTTACTTTTATTCGAGTCTTTTGTTTACATGACGAATAACTTAATATATATTTTGTATACAAGTTGGCCACCCATGTAATAGAAATAAGGGTTATGGTATATTGTTACCAAATGTCCAAAAATTGTGAAGCATTTAACTCAAATCAGGCTAAGGATGACAAACAAATATGATTTTCAGTCTCAGTCCGAGTATATTACTTTATTTGTGCATATCTTTCCATTTTAAATACTCAAGTTTATCTTTGTAAGATAATAAAAATATCTGATTTTTTTCTTTATCTCGATAGAGTTCCTTTTATTCCGGCTTATAACGAGCAATACATATTACATATTTAGCAGACACACTCAAAAAAGTGATAATAAATATACTCTGCTTATCTCCCTTGACGTTTTGTGTGAAAGAATTAAACATACGCGTACAGTTATGTTGATAGACATAATAATAATAATAATAATAATAATAATAATAATAATAATAATAATAATAATAATAATAATAATAATAATAATAATAATAATAACAATGATGATGATGATGATGATGATGATGATGATGATGATTATGATGATGATGATGATGATGATGATGATGATAATAATAATGATAATAATGATAAAAATAACAACAATAAAACAACAATAATATTTTTTTTAACTTTTCATTCAACAAAGGTAACTTAATAAGGCAGCCTTATCTTAGCATCAAAAATAACACATGTACTGTACTTTATACATATAATCTAATCCTAACAGTCTAACTCACAAAAAATGTCAAATCCATAAATCATTTCATTCTTTTTCATTTTGGTTAATTTATCTGATAAGCATAACTGTCTGACAATTATTGGATGGATGAAAAGAGAGGATGAAGTTAACTTCTGTTACAACAAATAGTTTTATTCGTAAGCGACATACCAATTATGACGTAAAAGAAACTGTTGCGCGGTGAGAAAGTAGGACATATTGATTTCAACTTTATGAAAATATTTTCCTGAAAAGTTAGCATGATTTACAAGAGAAATTTGGAAAATGTGTGGTATAAGATGAAATTTTGTCAACTTTCGGTGTAATGGTGTAGAGTTGTACCTAGCCTAATAACAACTATTTTGCATATAATCATGGGCAGAAGTAGTTCTAAAACGTAGTTCTTGGAACTACATTTTACACTTTACTTGTTAGAAATGATTATGTCTAAAGCATGATTTACTTGAACTGGAATATTAATAAATATTTCAATTTGAATATGTTTTTTCTCTTTTTTAAACTTTATGATAAAACTCACTCTGTGCGGAAGGATATGAAATTTATGCGTACTTGGTGATTAGGTCAGCCAGTCGAAGAGCTGAAACATCTCTTCTCACAGGTGGATGATGGTTGAATTCTTTAAGGAAAACAAAGATGCCGGCACCGTTATCTACATTTGTTTTGTTGATATTCACTGCAAACTTTGTCGAAATATTATTTTATCACAATGTTAGCCCATGTCTTTCTTGAGACTCGCTTAATTCGTTACTTATCACGAACCGAATGAGGTCAATAGTTCCAGAATTGCAGGAAACCCCTCGCAGACTCCGATAATTTTCTAAAATGTAAACAAACTTAAAGCTCCAAATATACTAGTTAGACTCTATAATCACTTGTAAATATGGTTGAACCTGAAATACAGGCCTCCTCCATGTCAATTGACGCGCAGGAAAATGAGGTCACTGAGCTACAAGAGGCTGACAATTTGTCAACAAATGAAAATAAACAGATGGATGGAGAGATTGAAGAAACGAACGAAGATGACATCGATGATGCAACTTCTTCTGACATTACTCTTCAGTTGAATGAAGAACTGCAAGCCGGATACAAGATTCTTACAGACCTTATGTCACATGCTAAGAGAAATGCAAACTGGCCATTTATGGAGTCAGTTGAAGTTTCAGCTCCAGATCTCTTTGAAGTTTATAAGCAACGCATAGAAAAACCAATGTGGTTAAAATTAAGTATGTTTTACATTAAACAAAAAATACTTGTTATAATAAGATTTTTTTTTAAATGAATGATAGTTGATTTTGCTTTCTCAAAAGGAATAATGATCATTCTCAAACAAAGGCTTTAAATTCTAATCTATTATCCATACATGATGATTTTTTTTGGATGGCTTTTAAGTTGCACAAACACATACACAGGTCATATATGATGTTGGTGTGACGTACAACGCAACCAGAAAAAAAATCAAGTACAGATTGTAGATTATAATTTAAAGTCATTATAATTGATATTATTTTTGCATTATAAATATAGATCTATGTTCGAAACAAACCTATACATGTATTATAATTTGATAATAGATCTAAACAGTAAAATTTACAAAGTAATTTATTTTTAAACATGATCAGCTTGCGGTCATGAGGTGACATCAATACATATGTACAGTTATCAGGGTGAGCTTGGCCCTGAAATGAACTTAGCCCTCGATTCATCTCAACTCAGCTTGGCATAGGCCACCCTTGCCAACTTTTGTATCACTGTTTTTATTTATAAATCCTGGGACATAATATAATGGGTAAGGCAACTACCAACTCGATTAACGGATTTATGTTGATGACCATTTGAAATTGAAAGTCAATTCATTTTTTGTCCATTTAGAAACATAAGGACTGTTAAAATCTTACACGAGATGATTTACATTTCTCTTATTTACACTGTTTACTATGAATATAAACGTGTCTTTTCACAAAAGGCGCAAAATTTACTTATCCTTGGTGATTGGGCCCCCAAAAAAACTTGTTTTAGTTGAAGCATTAAGTGCTGCTCATTGTTGCATGACAATTAGTTTAGGATGATATTTATTCTTCCACATACTCACTGCTACATGCACTTTGAATGATTGATGTTGATAAGGTGACATTAGGCTATAAGTTTCTTACAATACCATTTATAAGCACTAATGAACTGTTGTTAGATGTAATTATGTAAGACTCAAATGGCTGTGAACCGAAACGGGAAAGATAATTGTCATAATTTTGTTCCAATAAATGAGAAAGTATTGCTTTTTTTTTCATATGCTTATCTTAACTAATTATCCCAGCATCTGTACTAAAGGCCTTTACTAAATACCATGAACACTTTTATTTTTCCGGACATTTTCTTTCATAAAATGTAATAATTTCCTTTCCAGTGAAACAAAAGTTTGAGGAAGATCAGTATACAACTATTACAGAGTTTGTATCCGATTTTCGTCTAATGTTGGAAAATTGTTACCGATTCAACGGACCAGATCATTACATTTCTAAGAGGGCACAGAAAATGGAGACAATGCTTGAACAAAAGCTAGCACTGTTGCCAAGGTATGAAAAGGGAAACTTTTGATATACAGTTATACTGCCTGTTAAAGTAATCCAGGGCTTCCATTAGAGGAAGTTTGCGAGTCATTTACTTCTGGAACTTGAGAAAAATGTACCAAGATTTTAGGGGGAAATAATTTACATGTATTTTGGGATAAATTACTGATTTTGAAGTATATATAGCCATATTTCTAATTCTACTGTGTGATTAACGCAGTAAAGGATATTTTTTGCATTTTTTATGTCATTTCAGTAATTAACATGGATTGTAAGTGCTGTTTGCAATGTGTAAATTACTTTCTTTGTTCCTTTCGCTATATTTTACATTTAAAATACATTGTTTTAAAATTTTACGAAAATTATCATGAATGTGGAGGCATGCTGCTTGAATGCTATTTTGGAAACCAAGAAATGATCTTTTTAAGTCATACCAGTTGACTGTTCCTGAATGTCATAAACAGTAGTCTCACCACTGTAAATCACTTTGAACCCACGGTCCACTGATGGGATTTCGAACCCACAACCTTTTGATTAGGATTCTGATGCTGTCCATGTAAACCATTCTTCATAAACATGTAGACTGAAATAGTTGACAATTTATTATCTAGGGATTTTAGAGAGAAGACAACCATTGAGGCAACCACTGATCAAAAAGCTGAAGGCAGTTCTGGAGGATTTGGTAAATCTTCACTTAATCTGTTAAAACCTATTTTGGGATAAAATCGGCGAATACCAAAACAAAATCAGAAATAATCTGATCAAAATAAGGATCAGTTTTTTGAATCAACTGTAAATGCCCATATCTTGCAAAAATAACAATAAATTTATTCTAAAATTTCATAAATATACTATTTCTGGTCCAGTTTTATCAAGGTAATATTTAATCTATGAGGAAAAACAATGGAAAATATTTGAGTTTTTAGATTTGATCTTGATCCTCAAATCTTTGCGTACACGGGGCCTGCTTTCACAAATTAGGAGATATGTTGGTAGGATAAGTAGATAAAAAACCAACACAAATTTAAATATCAATACATGTTTCGCTTTATTAGCTTCATCAGTTGATATGTTGGTGAAAGACTTTTGATTTTAATAAATTAAGCTAAGAACATTTTACTGAACAATTTAGGCTTAAGACGAAGGCCCAAATCCCACGTTCTTCATGACTCCACTTACTTGCTGAACCAGTTACGTGAGGCGGAGTACCAGAAAAAGCGGGAGTACAGAATCCGGCAGATAATGGCACGGCGAGCCGAGCGAGAGGCTCTAGCACAGGAAATAATGGACTGGGAAGATAATGTTCTGTTTGAAGGTCAAAAAGAGACGATGATGGCAATGTGGGAGGTAAATTTAGCTGTAATATTCAGGGCCGACAAAATCTGGTTTTGACTTACTAGTCCATTTTTCTCTAAGGCATTTCTTAACTTGTCTGTATGATATTTATATAGTAAATTATTGAAAATTTTGAGGGTCCATATTCTCAGTGCCTGAAAGGGCAGATGGGATCTCATTAAGCCTAGAATGCATGCATATATAAATATCCACTTGTCGTACAAGCTTTGGGACAACCTTGGCAATACAGACAATTGATTTTGCCACCCCTGAATTATTGTGTTATATTTAATTTTGATTCTTATGTAGTTTTAGCTCGTGTATTGGAAGAATAGTGAGCATTTGCGTCACACTTTGGTTATGCTTTTGCGTGTAAGTTGATAACTCCAAAACTACTGAAGGGAATGGGTAGAAATTTCACACACTAATTTGAGAGCATAATTGGAGGTCACTGTCCAGGGCCAATAACTTTAACCTAGATTTTGACAAAGTAATGACCCTTTTGAACTTAGAACATTATAAGCTATCCAGACTCATGTATTACTATCAAGCACTGAAAATAGTCCATCATGCTGTCTGTAAAATATCAACAAATAATCAAGTGTATACCATGTCAAGGTTTTATGATGATTCACTGAAACTTAACAGTTGCTGATGAAAATTATATATGATCAACACATTTTGAAGATGAATAATCCAACTTTATTGTAACAATGAATAATCCAACTTTATTGAAGCAATGAATAATCCAACTTAATTTTAATGATGAATAATCCAACTTAATTGTTAGTAATCAAATTTATTTATCTAATTGTAAAGATTAATAAAACAACTTAACTGAGTAATCTGTTTTTAACATAGATCGTTATTTTTCTCTTACAGTTGCCACAGATAGGCCTGTTCTTGTTTCTGTGCCAAGCTCAGCTGAACATTGGTGAAGTGATGCATTTTGAGCTGGAGCGTTGTTTTATGATGGCACGAGAAAGTTCGACCTTACAACTTATCATGACCTCACTTCTCAGTACACCTTTCCAGAGACTGAAGTATGCTTTCACTACATTTAATATCAGAAAAATACAATTTAGAAATTAATTGTGAAAATCATAAGATTGTCATTCTGTCATATAGTTTCTGTCAGAATTGAATAAATTTGTTTAATGGAGGATTTTATTTATTAATATATTCAGATTTGTAAGCTTAATAAACAACTTACTAAAAAAAGATCATCATGGTAACTATCGAAATATATATATATAATAAAATATTTATATATAAAAGAGGGGTTTAAAGTGATATGACATTCACTGTTATGATTCTTTATTGTCATAAATGCACAATGGTTAATTACTGTACAATCTTTTATAGGACTTTCTTTATTCTGACAGATTTTTTTTTTTACTTTTATTGTCACTTAATGCATGGGTGCAAGTTTTCAGGCATATGCCTGAAGGTCAGGTTTTTTGTGCCAAATTTCATCATGTTTTACCATTAGATTTTGTAGGATAAAGGTTTTCAGGTTTATCCAAATTTTCAACTTGCACCCATGTTAATGGAATTTTTTGTATGTTTATTATAGGATTGACAAGAAGAATTTGATGCCATACAAAGTGTGGGAACAGAAACTTAGAGTGAAGTTACAGAGCTGGTATAAGGTGTATACAGATAATGATCGGGATGTTGAAAAGGTAAGATTTTAACCTGTAAATTGACAGGACAGTTGATGGTTCAATTAAGATGGCTGCCTATGTCTCAAGTAATTGCGAGAGATGCATCTTAAGATTATCTTCCACCAGTAAAGCTGGGGAGTGGCCATAATTATAAAATCTACAGTGTATGTGTAACTTTAACTTGCTCCCCCTTAAATAGACAAAGAGATACAGAATAAGCATTGCATTCCTGGCATCTGTCCTGCACCCTTTGATTGGAGCATAAAAACTTAAACTATGTACATTGCTAATAAAATGTGTGTATCTCAACATACAACAGAAGAGTTTCGAAAATAACCAGCAACCGCCCATGCTGTGTCATCCCCACCTCTCACCTCTATATATCAGCTGATACTGACTACGGTCAAAACTAAATATAAAATCAAATGAATATTAACGCTAGCAGAAACTGATTCTACCAATGCAACCTGTGCAGTCCGGGATCAGCCAGCACTTCCATGTTGTCTGATCGTAGTCTGCACTGTTCACTATTCATTTAATACATATTTTCAAATTTTTCCCCTAAAAATGATGAATGGTATTGTCCAGAATTAAAGACGGACAAGTCTATTTAAGATATTTAGCATGGTATGGATTTAAGATGATATTATTCAGAATTATTTTCTTAGTTTTATTTTAGTCATTTTCTTTTAATGCGTGTACTTTTGTTGTTCTATTTTACAGACATGTTTGAGACTAGGTATAGACGAGGAGTTTTTTCATGTTGTTGGTAAGTAGCTTATATCACATAAGTAAACTAATCAATATTGAGTGCAGATTTCTTTTCTCTTCTTGTGGAAATATCTGCTGGGTTTTCTATAAACATGTCGGAGGAAAGCTGATGATTTCTAGTTCTGGCTTCCAAAACTTTATAAGCCGCTATTTAACATTTTTGTTTTTCATCTGATGCGGCATTCACGTCATGTCATAGTATATAAAAGTGTACGCTGAAGACCTTAAGCTAATGATTTCCTGTGGTGTGGAAAACTTTCAGGATAAATTAAAACAGTGCACTTGATTTAGCACCAATTTGTACACCTATTAATAGCAAGCATTTTTGCTAGAGTTGTGATAATATTGAAATTATAATTAAACAAATGCTTCTCACCGAGATTTTTTTTTTTTCTATTTCAATGCTTGTTTTGTTAAGATTGAGAAAAGAGAGGTATGTACAAATTGGGGGAGGGGTAGGGGCGGGGAATATGTTCTAATAAGGTAAAAAGAGAAGTTTAATGATGAAGGCTTATTATTCTTTTATTGTTAGAAATATGTCTTCCTCCACCATTAAAGCTGAAAAATCACCATACTGTAAATTCACTTACTTTCATGGACATGAACTTTCGTGTTTTTTGTCACAAAAAGCATTTTTGTGGGTACTTAAAAACATGAATTGTCTTTTTTCCAAAAAATAAAATGTACATAATGTGATGCAGAATAATCTTAGTGCAGTGGAAATTCGTGCATTGACCTGTCCACAAAAGCCATTGAAATTCATACCCCACAAATACTAATAATTTTGCAGTATGACTTTTACAGTTTTGGTGTGACTGATAATCCAACAAATCAAAAAGAAAATAGGTACAGCTTTTATGATAAAAAATAAGAAGTGAACGAATTTACACTTTTTCACAAAATTTGTCTTTACCATTGTGAGTTAATATTCAGCAAGGGAAATCAATTCTTTGATGTGAGAGAGCAGTCCATCTGGCTTGTGGAAAGTCACTGTTTCTACCCTAGATTTAGCTTTAAAGTGAATTTTTTCTTGCTTTACAATTAAAAAATGGCTACTTTTGTTTCTAGCCATGAGCTTGCATCTACATAAACTATGTTTGTTTTGTTTGGTTTACGGCATACCACCACAATTTAGGTCATATGGCGTTAAAAACAGGAAAGATGATTTTGGCTAACCTTGGATGTTAAAAAGTTAAAGCAACACTAGGATTTAAAATCAACTCACCTGCTGGAGCTAAGAGATGCATAGACTCCAGTAATTCAAACCCATTAAGTCTCCTCTTACGATTATGCAGGGTTAATTTTGATGCCTCAACCCTTAAAGGCAACCCCTCCGCCAAAAATATTTCTTACTTCACAATTATAAAAACTGGAAAGTAGCTGTATATAACCTTATATGTGTTGACTTAAGGTATAAGAAAAGAAAAATGACTTGGGATACAGGAGTGTTACTATGTTATAATGTTTACAGGTACAAAGAATCCCCTGGAAAGGAAGAGATATCATGAGTTGAGTTTCTACAGGAAAGTGTGGATCATGAAATCCCTCTGTGATCATTGCTTGGTAAGTTTTGTAATGGTTCAAGTTTTACATTATCACCTTTTGTTATGGTAGATCAGTCTGTACAGGTATGGAATGAAAATCTGAGGGTCTTTAGTTTGTAGAGGTATAGAATGATAATCTGAAGGTCTGCAGTCTGTAGAGGTATGGAATGATATTCTGAGGGTCTTCAGTCTGTAGAGGTATGGAATGATATTCTGAGGGTCTTCAGTCTGTAGAAGTGTGGAATGATAATCTGAGGGTCAGCTGGCTGTACAGGTCTAGAATTATAATCTGAGGGTCCTCAGTCTGTAGAGGTATAGAATGATATTCTGAGGGTCTTCAGTCTGTAGAGGTATGGAATGATATTCTGAGGGTCTTCAGTCTGTAGAAGTGTGGAATGATAATCTGAGGGTCAGCTGGCTGTACAGGTCTAGAATTATAATCTGAGGTTTCTCAGTCTGTAGAGGTATAGAATGATAATCAGAGGGTCCTCAGTCTGTAGAGGTATAGAATGATATTCTGAGGGTCCTCTAGCTGTACAGGTATGGAATGATAATCTAAGGGTCCTCAGTTTGTAGAGGTATGGAGTGATAATCTGATGGTCCTCAGTCTGTAGAGGTATGGAATAATAATCTGATGGTCTACAGTCTGTACAGGAATGGAATGATAATCTGAGGGTCCTCAGTTTGTAGAGGTATGGAGTGATAATCTGATGGTCCTCAGTCTGTAGAGGTATGGAATAATAATCTGATGGTCTACAGTCTGTAGAGGTATGGAATGATAATCTAAGGGCCCTAAGTCTGTAGTGGTATGGAATGGTATTCTGTGGGTCCTCTGTATGTAGAGGTATGGTATGATATTCTGAGGGTCCTCAGTCTGTAGAGGTATGGAATGATATTCTGAGTGTCCTAAGTCTGTAGAGGTATGGAATGATATTAAGAGGGCCCTCAGTCTATAGAGGTATGGGTGATAATCTGAGGGTCTTTAGTTTGTAGAGGTATAGAATGATATTCTGAAGGTTCACAGTCTGTAGAGGTATAGAATGATAATCTGAGGGTTCACAGTCTGTAGAGGTATAGAATGGTAATTTTAGGGTCCCCACACTGTAGAAATGCTCGGACGGCACATTTTTCTCATCCAATTACATTTGGTATACGTCAGCTGAATACGGTGACATCATAGCAAATTTTTTTCATTACCTCTTATATATTTCTACATATTATATTTTCCAGCATACACAAGACTCTCTGCGTGAGACTATTGAGATTCAACCATTTGAGGACCAGCGAGAGTATTTACTGGGAACAGACAACACTGGTCAGAGATATATACATTTCCCACAATTCTGTGGAGCAGATGTACGTGTGTACAGACAGGCTCCTGTAAAATATCCGAAAATTGAGATTAGGCCTGATCCGTTCGATAATAAAAGAAAGGTAAGTTTTTCCGCCAAACTGTTCACCGGAGAGTGAAACATCTCAGCTGAATTTGTGGACAGTCCATTTGTAGTTAAAGGGACTCTGTTATTCAATTGGTAAAAGTCACTTTTTGAGCAGATACCTATCTCTATTAGAAACTTTGTATCACAATCATTTATGAGCATTTAAAGATAAATTGTCTCATTTCAATTAGTCTTACACATGGACTATTTTCACACAGGATTTTTATTGTTGAATTGAAACACTAGTGAATTATAAAGTCTCTCCTACAGCTTATTTAATTATTTAACTGACATGTCAATCAAAGTCTTAAGACATGAATTATTTTCATCTGGAACTTTTTGTTGCATAGTGGGTCATTATTTTCCTGTGAGAACTAATTTTGCTGACCAAATCTTACATAAAATCAAGTTATTTGCATCTAAGTATTTTTACAGTTACCCTTTGTTTACAAAATTAATTTTACATTTTCCCTTTGTTTACATAGTTAATTTTACATTTTCCCTTTGTTAACAACGTTAAAGGGACACCACTGAGGTTTTTTGACATAACGGAACTGGAAATAATTTTATGAGATTATTACTCCATTTGATGGAAATCTATACCAATAACTTATGTGCAAAATTTCAGATCATTAGCTCGCTCCGTTTTTCCAGAATAATTATTATAATAGTGAAAAATGACCCAAAATTGAAAAGTGTTTAAACGCTTTTCACTCAAATCGGACTGAAAATAGCACAAAAATACGATTTTAATTATATTTCTTATATATTACTTAATTATATCTTATTTATATTTCTGTTTAAGTGCTCATGTTTATCTATGTGAAAAATTATGATTTTATGTTTTTAGGCTTATAAACCTCAGTGGAGTTCCTTAAATTTTACATTTTCCCTTTGTTTACAAAATTAACTTTACATTTTTCCTTTGTTTACAAAATTAATTTTACATTTTCCCTTTGTTTACAAAGTTAATTTTACATTTTCCCTTTGTTTACAACGTTAATTTTACATTTACTCTTTGTTTACCTCTGTTTACTTTTACAGTTTCCCTTTGTTTACAAAATTAACTTTACATTTTCCCTTTGTTTACAAAATTAATTTTACATTTTCCCTTTGTTTACAAAGTTAATTTTACATTTTCCCTTTGTTTACATCTATAAACTTTACAGTTTCCCTTTGTTTACATCTATTTACTTTTACAGTTTCTCTTTGTTTACATCTGTTTACTTTTACAGTTTCCCTTTGTTTACAAACCACCTCCAATGAAGAAAGTAAAGTTGAAAAAGAAGAAGCGTCACAGTGCATCAAAACAATCGTCGCCCAGTAAACAAACCTCTGAAAATGTATCACCCATGTCATCACCAATGAGACAGCGACCCAGCAGACTTAGACAGGTTTGTAGATATAGAGGATATTGAATGATTGTAGGTTTAATACTTGAATGAGTTAGATAAAATCTTATATGATTTATGCAAACCTCTGACGAGCATAATATTGTTTTATTGAACAAGTGTTTAATGGGTGTGGTAAATTATTTCTTAACATGTCACAAGAGAATGTATGATATTTTATGATATGTAATGCATCATTCAAGTCATACTTGATCAAGTTTTTAAAATAACAAAGATTATAGGCTCTGTATTAAGCAGTTTTAAGGTATAAATTTACTTTATAAATTTATTTATTGTTGCTTACAAACTAAAGTGTCTCTTCACATCCAGCAACCCTCACCCCCTCAACGCAACATTTTATCCATAAAATAACAGTGTAAATTTTATTTCAGTTTTTGGTGATATTGTTTAATATTAAAATGAATTAAATTTTGAACTAAAATGTAATATTATAGAAAGCCAAATAAATTTTATAAAAACTCAGTAACTTTACTGAGCAAGATATAATCTAAATATAATGCACTGGAAACCAACTATTCAACCAAAATAATCTTTATGTATGAAATTCACTATTCAACCCAAATAATCTTTATGTATAATATTTCAGGCACCAAAATCTGTTGTCCCTCTACAGCTGTTAGAAGATGCATCTGTCACAGAGTCCTCCTCATCCTGTGAGTCTGAAGTTGAAGACCAAAGTGCCGTCGAGGACCAAGAGCCAGATGGTAACAGTCCTGCTCGTATTTCTACGCCAACGCCCGAGAAAGATTCAGACACTAACCAACAGCTTGACGATCAGTCTGTGGATAGACTCAGTTCAGGCAGTGACGCTACCCTTCCATATTGTGATAATAGTGATTCAAACAGTAATATAAGTTCTAGGGATATATCTCGTGACTCAAGTCCATATCCCTCGTGTTCCGATCTCAATTTACGTTTCAGTTCTCAAATAGATAGGTCAAGTGATGTTTCTCAGGAGTCGAGCCCGTGTATGTCTCCGGCTGACTTTGGTCTCCGCCGCAGCTCAAGGTTTGACAGGTCAAGTGACACTTCCAGGGATGCAAGCCCTCTTATATTTGACTCAGACTTCGGTTTAAGAAGGAGCAGCAGAAATAGGGCAAGGTTGAAAAATATACCACCTTTGAAAGCGACACGGAATTTGTCATCTTTTCTGTTTGATGAGAATTCCGCCTCGGCATCGAACTCCAGTATAACTGGTGATAATAGTTTGTTAGAAATGAAAACATCAATGTTCAAGGATGATTCAATGTCTAGAAGGAGTTCAAAGTCAAGCGAGTTAACGGAGGATAGTAATGACTGTGATATTCATGCAAATAAACTTTTCGCAAATTCCAAAACATCAGAACCTGATTTGAATTTGAGTGCTAGTTTTCATGGAATGCTTAAGAAAGTAAATAAAGATAACAAACTTGAAAATATTCCTGTTCCTGGTGGTAGTAATGATGATGATGATGATGATAATGATGATGATGATAAAGAATGTGGAGATAATGAAGCATATGATAAAAAAGATGCAAATAACGAGGATGAGACTAAAAAAGAAAGCCTTGTTACAGATGAAGAAATGGTTGAGACAGAAAAAAATATATGCAAAGAAATTGACAGTGTAAATAATAATAATAATATAAATATGCTACCTGAAAAATTGCAAGATTCGCTGCTTGTAGAAGAAAATTCATCTAGGGAAACAATGGATGTAAAAAAGCATAACACTAAAGACATTTCTGATTATGGTGTAGACTTTGACATGTCTGAGACTGCAGTAGATAAAGATTCAGACATTGACAATGAAGATGTTAATGAAGTAATTACGGGTATTGTAGATAAAGGTGTGACTGAATTGATGGACCATTCTGAATATGTTCAAGTGGAAATATCAAACAAAGTTACAGAGAAAAATGATGTTGATCTTCCTAATGAGTTGGTGACTGAAACAAATGTTAGTTTAATTAATGATACAGATGGTTTTATAAATGATAGTTTAGGTAATGCGACAAATAATGGTATTGATAAAATTAATACTTGTGAAGAAATGAATATGGAAGTAGACCCATTAAGAATTGTTAAAGAGAATGAAGAAAGCTTTGAAAATGCAAATGTTAATAATGAAAAAGCTAAATTGAAAAATGAAATGGATGTTATGGATGAGGATAGTGAAAACAGTGAGAAAGAAGATAATAAAGTCGAGCTGAAGTCAGAACTGTCTGCACAAACAAATGCAGAGATAGGGGGAAATGTAAGAGCTGAGAAAGAAAAAGGTGAAGTCAAAGACACGAGCGGGAAGATAAATGGAAAGATTAAAACAGATTTTGATTCTTTGAAATCTGAGAATAGTAAGGTTAACATAAAAACAGAAACAGATGATCCTGAAACTGGAGATACTACAGAAGGAATAGAAAAGGATTCACAAGCAGCTGACGGTGATGGGAAAGAAAAAATGGAGGAAAGTGAGGAGGAAGAAGAGGACGAAAAGGTTGGAACTTTAAAATTTCTGTTAAAAAACCTATTAAATATAATGCTTAATCAATAAGAGGACCTTAATAGCCTTATATAACTTTAAAGGAACTCCACTGAAGTCAAAAAGCCTAAAAACATAAAATCTGAATTTCTTATATAGGTCATCTGAGGCACTTAAAACAGAAAGATATGCAATAGATAAGAAATATTCTCTGAAAGTCATATTTTTATGCAATTCTAGGGCCAAATTTGAGTGAAAATTGGTTTTCAGTTTTTGGTCATTTTCACAAAGTAATTATTCTGAAAATAACGAAAAGAGTAAATGATCTGAAATTTTGTACACATATAACTGGTCTAGACCTACATCAAATTGAATATTTATTTTGAAAAAATATATCCAGTCACGCTGTGTCAAAAAACCTCAGTGGAATTCCTTTATCCATAGGTATTTCAAATACTGATAAAAACAAGAGAAATGTATCATTTGGGTATTCATATTAAAATGTTGATAGCATCTTGAGTGAAAAAACAATAGCATCTTGAGTGATAGAACAATAGCATCTTGAGTGATAGAAAAATTTATATGATGAATAATGATGTTTGTTTTGGAATAATTTATTATCTGCTATATTAAGATATACATGTATGTAATATCAGATCATGTATCTCACACTTATCAGTATTATTTTGTGATTTGTTGTCTTGTGTTATACCAAATACTACAAACATAATTATTTATGATAAAACAGATCTTTCAAATATGGACCAATTCGCTTTAATGATCTAAACTGCTTCTTAAGAACAGTAAATAAGGTGTAAAATTGTGTTGAGAAATTATTTGTACTTTGTATCAAAAAGTTTAACTTTAAAATTTTATTCAAATCTGATAAGCAAACAGAATTTTGATGATAAATAAAAGTGATAATTCCTTATTTCGCATCGTTGATTCTGCAAATTTAAGTGATTTTTGTATGCCTGGTTGTAGCTCCCAGATCCGAAACAGTTTGAGATGGTAGCTGACAGCGTAGAGGAGGTACGGAAGCTAGCCGAACAATTTGCCGAACCAGAACCGATTGTTATTAAACGGGGGAAAAAGTCACAGGTTGGTTTTGATCCTCAAATTTATTGAAGGTTTATTTTGTTATCAAACATTCATCATCTTTACACCTCCGCCCGTTTCATGTTTGTATACTTAAGAAATACCTGAAGCGATTGTCACAGGGCATCCTGTGAAAACCAATGAAACAGCCTGTTAACTTCCATAGGGCATCAACCCTTGGATGTCTTGACAAAAGGACAGCCCTTAATGCTATGAGATTAATATGTAATTACAAAATATGAATTAATTCAATTAATTTGTTAGTCTACATGCTTACCTCAATAGGGAGAGCATCGACTTTGTAATTCAGGGGTCGTTGGTTTGATCCATTGTCCAAGTGAAATTTCTTCCTTGACAATTGTTCTTTTACATTGAGTCGAAAGGTCATTTGTCTCTCAACTCTGATTCGAAACTCATGTTGGATTAGAAGTTGGTCACTTGCAGAGAAATGAGTAATTTACTAATAAGGTATCCAGGAAAGCTGGTAAGGTGCATCAATTGCATTAATATGATGAAAAAATGCATTAAAATTGGCAGTCAAACCAAACAAACAGATTCATTGAAATGTTAACTATTTTGAAATAAATGAATGTAATCAATGATGTAAAGCCAGCATATGCGTGTCTTTTATCAACTAATCCAAAAATGACATGCCAGTAAAATTGTTTATTTGAGCCGCGTCATGACAAAACCAACATAATGGGTTTGCGACCAGAATGGATCCAGACCAGCGCAGTCTGATCAGGAACCATGCTGTTCGCTTACAACTCTATAACAAGTAGAGAAACTGACAGCAAACAGCATGGATCCTGATCAGACTGTGCGGATGCGCAGGCTGGTCTGGATCCATGCTGGTCGCAAACCCATTATGTTGGTTTTGTCATGACGCGGCTCATTTGTAATTTTCAGATCCAGAAACCGCCTCCACGTAAGAAGAATATTGTGATATTACATGAACGGCTACAGTTTCTACTGAAAGAATTAGAACCCTGGGAGTCTAAACTTCAGCAAGCATCAAAACGAGCAAGACTTCGTCTACGGAAGGAAATGGAAGATTATATACTGAAACCCCCGGAAGAAAAGGTCTGAGGTTAATTTATCATTTTCATTGTTTTAAACTTGTACATTTGAATATGTTCATTCATGATGTCTCTATGCATGTCAGGAGGCTAGCATAACAGCCATCAGAAAGTCAAATACAGCAAGTGGCATCTCTGATGTTTTTCACCAATAAATGCTAGAAAGTTATCTTTGGACAGTAGGATTTAAAAATTGAATTAGATCTAAACACAGATAAATACACTATTTGGATTCTAAAAGATTGTTTTCCTTCAAACGTCACACGGTATGTCTGCTAAGTCATAATTATTAGGCACTGACTAAGACCCATAACTCTAGCATGGAATTTTACTGAGTTATTCCCATTTCTAAACAAGGAAAATTCCTGCATGGTGATTTTTTAGCTCACCTGTCACAAAGTGACAGGGTGAGCTTTTATGATCGCTTTTCGTCCGGCGTCCATCCGTCCGGCGTCCATCCGTCCGGCGTCCGTCCGTAAACTTTTACTTTAAATGACATCTCCTCATAAACCACTAAGCCAATTTCATCCAAACTTCACAGGAATGTTCCTTTGGTGGTCACCTTTAAAAATTGTTCAAAGAATTTAATTCCATGCAGAACTCTGGTTGCCATGGCAACGGAAAGAAAAAACTTTAAATATCTTCTTTTAAAAAACCCAAATAGCTAGAGCTTAGATATTTGGCATGAAACATCTTCTAGTGAGTGTCTACCAAGTTTGTTCAAATAAAAGCCCTGGGGTCAAAATTGGCCCCGCCCCAGGGGGTCATTGATTTTCCCTATATGCATATAGTAAAAACTTAAAAAATCTTCTTTTAAAGAACCCATAGAGCTAGAGCTAAGATATTTAGCATGAAACATCTTCTAATAAATGTCTACCAAGTTTGTTCAAATAAAAGCCCTGGGGTCAAAATTGGTCCCGCCCCAGGGGGTCATTGATTTTCCCTATATGCATATAGTAAAAACTTAAAAAATCTCCTTTTAAAGAACCCATAGAGCTAGAGCTAAGATATTTAGCATGAAACATCTTCTAATAAGTGTCTACCAAGTTTGTACAAATAAAAGCCCTGGGATCAAAATTGGCCCCGCCCCAGGAGGTCATTGATTTTCCCTATATGCATATAGTAAAAACTTAAAAAATCTTCTTTTAAAGAACCCAAAGAGCTAGAGCTAAGATATTTAGTATGAAACATGTTCTAATGGGTGTTTACAAAGTTTGTTCAAATAAAAGCCCTGGGGTCAAAATTGGCCCTGCTCCGGGGGGTCAGTGCTTTTCCTTATATGTGTATGGCAAAAACTTAAAAATCTTCTTTGAAAAAACCCAAAAAGCTAGTTTAGATATTAAGCATGAAACATCTTCTAGTAAGTGTCTACAAAGTTTGTTCAAATAAAAGCCCTGGGGTTTAAACTGGCCCTGCTCCGGGGGCCTATGTACAGGTGAGCGACCTCAGGGCCATCATGGCCCTCTTGTTTACTACAAAGCACCGAGATTTTTGTGGGACATGCTATTTTGTTTCAATATACTGTACCTCAGAAACTGTGTTTTACACAAAAGCTCAGGGAAAATGTATTTTAATTTTTCTATTGCTTACTTTAAAAAATAATTTTCTACAAAATGAAAGACCTGGCATAAATGTCTAAAAGCCATGTCAAACAATATAATGTCAATTTGAAGAGAGGAAAAAAATGGTGATGTTTATGGGAATGTGATAGTTACATTCATGTGCAGACTTGGCCTTGTAAAATGTACAGAAGACTTTCTTTTATCAGTGAAGCTGAAAAATTGCCATATAGTCTGAAATTGTAGGTTTGACTTAAAAAAAAAAAAAAACAACAAATAAACAATGTCTAGAATGATGGCTTTGCAAACCAATGCCCAAAATAATGAAAAATACGTAATTTTGTATTGTTTATCGTTTTTTGCAGACGGACAATTGGAAGTCGTCTGACGAGGAGACAGAGTCCGGAGAATCTGACGTAGAGGAAGAGAAAAAGACGGAAGATGATACTAAAAATAAACAGAAAAGTACTGATGATAAGGCATCTGCTTCTAATTCCAGATGCAGGTATGATCTCTTTTTTTTTTCAAATTAAATTATATTGTGAGTCTACTGTGAATAGCTGTTAACAAATGTCCTGGCTCTCACAGTTGAATACATGAATGGATATATCATCAACTTAATGCAGAAACGGGTTGAGTCCATCTTAATTTGATATGAGTTAACCAGTAATTGCACTAAGGCTCAGGGGCCTCAAATCAATTTCTGTATTGCCCAGGTTGTCCCACAGCTTGTAGATAAGTGGAAATTTTCAAGAATTTCCTAGATGTTATACAGACAAGTTAAGAAATGCTTCAGAGAAAAACAGACTAGTTGAGAAATGAGATTTTGTCGGCCCTAACTAAGGTGATGAAATTTGTACATTTAATGTACTGAAATTATCCAGTTTCTTTGTTGAATGTCTGTTGTTCTTACCTCCAAATGCTACCTGTTTGTGCATGAATTAATGAACAGAGTGGCATGTGCAATCTTATTTGCCCAGCAATATTCGAAACATGTCATGTGACCTTAATTATATCTATCAATTATTGAAACAATGTAATATAAATCTGATTATTTTGTAATATTGTCTGATATGGAAGAGAAGAGAATGTGATGTTTAATTATTTTATGAGTGTCACCACTCAATAAAAATTCCTGGTTCGGTGAACTCAAGTTTCTGGAAAAAAACTGGTCTTTTTTCACATATTAAGTAAAGGAGACACAAAGGTTTCTAAAAGAGAAATTGTTTATGTCTTTTTATATTTTTGAAATATCTATTTATCCTGTCAAAGTACATATAGTACAATTACATTTATTAGTATTCAATCAATTTTCAGCACGCCAGTAAAACCCTCCGATGAAATAGATGAAATTGATATAAGTCATCGAGGCCGACTTAGAAAACGTAGAATTATACCTAACAACGTGGAAGATCAGCTCGCTGCGAAGAAACCAAAACCCGTGAAGACGGAAAATGCTCAGGCTACTCCGACAACAAGTCAACCGGTTATTGTTCAGAGCGGGAAAACGCAACTCGTTGATTATGCTGACATCATACGTCAGTTAAAGAACACCGGAGGAAATACACCAATATTAATCAAAACCACCCAAGGCGGTAGAACGGTTCTGACCAGTGTTTTACCAGTGAATTCAAACAATAATACTAATTCTACTACAACCTCCGCCCCTGCTGTACAGACTGTAAGAATTGTTTCCCCTAATTCGGTCGCTCAGCAGATGGCGGCAGGTACGATACAACCACAGGCTTTGAGGATTGCTGTGACTGGCGGTGGATTCCTGCCAGCCACTTCAAAGGCGCTCCAGCATCCAACCATACAGAACCTACTGGCTGGAACTGTGGCAGGCACCAAACTCTTACCTAAAACCTCAACTGCTGTTTCTGTAACAGGTAAGAACCGATAAATAAATACAATCGACAAAAAAATATATATATGTAAATGAAAGAAAGTCATGACTGGGAAATTGTACTCAGAAAAGTCTGCATGCCTTGAATAAGCCATTGCTCAAGTAAAACGATGTTTCCTCTTATTTGGAAGTGGTCAAAATCACTTCTAATCATGAGTGAGTTTGAACTGTGAGTGGTTTTATCACATGTTTGACAAATACATGTAATATGGTTCATGATAATATTAGTCAAAATGATTTATTCCAAGGTAAATGGATTAAAATGTTTATGTTTATTTGAAAAACATGTATTATCAGTATTCTTGTTTGATACATTTGAGTTCTATTTACGTGCATGAAAAATCTATTCTTATCACAGTTACAGCTATTTAATCAAGTTTTTCTTTTTGAAAGAGACAAAAATAATTCTAAAATTCTATACATTTGAATTGCTATTTGATTTGTTTCTTGCTTTTGAAATGAAAATTGAATGATTACTGCTAACCAGTTTTATAAAAAAAAGACGATGAAAACAAAACTGATAAAAAGAGCAAACTTTTTTTTTATCACATGTATTATTTGTAATTGTGTATATGTTTTCAGGGACAGTGTTACCAACAGGTCAACCCACAGTGTTACCTCCTACACCAGAAAAATTAAATCTTCAGAAATTAGTTCTGCCCAACCAAACAACACCACAGAAAGTAGTCCAAAGCCCTGTTACTACACCAAGAAAAATAGCTCCACATACAACAGCCTCTTTAGCCTCAGGAAAACTTAAAGCAAAATATTACGCAGCAAATGCCAGCACTCTGCCAATTAACGTGGTGGAGCAGTTGATAGCAACAAGAGGAGCTAAATTGTCACAAGGAGCTTACAATCAGAGTATCCTGTTAATACCAATGGAAAGTGAAGGTCAAACAAGAAATGTTGTTTCAACTTCTCCTGTGACATTGACAAAATCTCAACTGTCTCCTGCCATAAGTCCTGATGACGGGAAAACTGTGAAGCCAGAAAACCCGTTAAGTTCCGGCACATCGACCGTCAAAACATCTCCAAATACCCTTATACTTCCAAAGCCCCAAACCGGTCCGGTTTTGTCATTAGGTCAAGGAATTCCTGGTCTTCAGATTCAACAAGGCTTTACCAGTCTTCCGCAAAGACCCCAAGCTTTCGTTCCGGTTTCTCAAATAAACGGCTTAAATGTAGCAAAATTCATGCCTTGGGCAGTATCTGCAAAGTCACCAACTAGATACCCAACAAATGAAACTGTTAAAACATTACTAGAAAAGTGCAAACCGCAGAAGGAGAAGGAATCTGTAGCTCTTGAAAAAGGGCAACCTGGTGTTATACCTGCAATGAATGAGGAAAGTACTGGTGTGAATGTTACAAACAATCAGATACACTCTTTGCCAGATCAACAGGTTACAGCTGTAAGCCATTCTGTGCCTAAAATAACACCTGTGACTATCTTTAAAAACATTGCGAATAAGAGTGATTCTGAGCAAGTGAAAGGTGTACTTGTATCAGCTCAGCAAGGACCTGTTGCATTAGATACAGTGAAGAAAGAGGCACTCGTTTCTGCTGTTAAAGCACAACAGTGTGTGGTAACTTCAATATCTGCAGCTAAATTAAATACACTATTACTTCAGACAAGTGCAGCTGGTGCAAAGTCCATTCCATCACTGATAAAGTTGCCTAGCAAGGCTGCCCTAGACTCGGCCCTCAAGGCTGTTGTAACTAGTGTAAATATTACATTACCTACTGTAAATATCAAAGTGCCTTCACCTACTTCTCTTCCTTCCATTAGTCCAAGAAGGAATGTTACAAAAACAATACAAACAATGAAATCTCCCATTCCAGTTGCACCAAAGGTTGTTACACAAAGTTCAGGCGGGCAGACATTATTATCTTTTGCTGATTCACATACTGCCTCATCATCTCAAATACAGACTGTGTCCTCCTCTGTTCAAGGTTCTTCAGCATCCTGTAATGTTGTATCTGTAACCCAGTCTCAGCAGGTGACTGGGTCTCATGATCAAGACGGGAAAAGAGTGATAACCAGACTAACACCTCAATATGTGCTCACACCAAAAGGTGTAATGCAGATGGGTTTTGTTAATCAAAGTCAGCTGGCTGGTACTTCATCTTCAGTTAGTCCAATTCCAGTGCCTTCTACCATCCAAAGTGGGAACCAGACTATTTTAATCCAAAACAGTGCTGGACAGTACCAGTTGATTCAACAACCCAGTCAAGTTCTGCAGCAAACGGGTCAAGGAACAACTCTTCAACCACTTTCAAGTCCATCTGCTGGACAGTCTCAAGGTCAAGGCCAAAATTTACTACAAACAGTTAAGCCAGTTGTTGCCTTGAATGCAAGTGGAAATCCTATCATTCTGCCAACCGTAAAACCTAACGCACAGATAGCTCCTAGCTCTTCCCCTCCGTCTATTGTTCTACACAAATCAACATACTATACACAGAAGACTTCACCATCATTAGTGAATACTGTTGGACTGATAGGATCGCCATCTGTAGCAGGAGGTACGGATCTTAAAACGCAAGCCGGAGGATTTGTGTTCCAGCAGCCATCAACCACAGTGTTACATCCTCAGACACCAGTTCACACTCAATCAGGAATGATCTCACCTTTGCTTGGCCTACAACAGGGCCTGGTGTTACAAGGCGGAGTTCAGGTGGCCAGTCCATTGGTTAACCAATTAGGCATGAACATACTGCATCCTGGTGTTCAAACTTTGCAGAATGCTACATCCATGCAAGCATCGGGTGCTCAAACCATAAACCTTCTGCAAAAAGCTGCTAATGCAGCACCAGTGATGAACATAAATCCACTGTTACTAAATGCTTCCCTTACTACAACTTCGGCAGGCATGATACGCCAACAGTTAAACTCCCCACTGACAGTAGCTGGTGGTTTCCAGCCAAACACCAATACAAATACATCATTAGCAAGGTTTGGAGTGAATACTATTGTGAAAGCATCAACACCAGTGATCAGACAGGAGCCTCGAATGCAGCCAGGAACAGTTAGCGCAGCACACACAGTTACTACAAATCAGAATGGAACTGGTGTGATCTCTCCAATGCCACAGATGATTCAAATGCCAGGATCATCTTTGGTAATCCCAGGAATAGGCGGAGCTAATCAGCAGTTTAATTTGATTGGTCAGTTTGCTACCACACCTAATTCTGCACAAAAGCAACTGGTTTTCCAGTATCCATCTGTTACACCCACAGTTACAAATATCAACTCCCAACATTCGCAGACAACAGCATCAAACGTTTCAAGTGTCAGTGATGATAAAAAGATTGCTGCCCTTAAAAAGTTAAAAGCTGTGATGTCAAGAGATGGAAGCCAGAAAGTGCCAAAGACTGATTATGTGACCAATTCTGTATCTGTTAATCAGGTAACTGTAGGCCAGAAGACTGGTCAGTCTGATTATTCAACCAGTTCTGTATCTGTTAACCAGGTCACTGTAGGCCAGAAGACTGGTCAGTCTGATTATTCAACCAATTCTGTATCTGTTAACCAGGTTACTGAAGGGCAGAAGACTGGTCAGTCTCAACAGAAGCTTTTGCTCTTCAGTATTGGAGGTCAGCTTGTAACTGGACAGGGTGTACCAGTCTCTCTAAGTGATGGGGTGTTGAAAGTAGTTCCACAGGGAAAAGTGAAGATAAATAATCAAACCTTGTCTCCTGAACAAATCAAGCAAACATTGGCAAAGATCAATGAGGCAGCTGCAATGACCTTGAACCCAGTGAGTCAACAGCAGGCGCAAGAAAAACATCCATCTGATATCAATGCAATTCCTGTTAAAATAGTGAAGGAAGTGAAAGTAGTGAAGGATCATAAAAGCAATGCAGGAACCTGTCTGTCATCATTAAACACAATAGAAGTAGTGAAGGTGAAGGATGTTAAAAGCAATGCTGGAACCAGTTTGTCGTCATTAGATTATAGTTATCTTCACACGACACATAAGAAAGACAAGATAGTGACTTCTTTAATGAATGGAAACGGTAATGTAGTTGTTAAGACACAGTCATGTGGAAATGGACAGACTGGTTTTGTACCTCAAAATTTACAGACTGGTTTTGTACCACAAAATTTACAGACTGGTTTTGCTTCACAAAGTTTACAGACTGGTTTTGTTCCACAAAATTTACAGACTGGTTTACTAGTGATGAATTCTGATTTGGTTAAAGTTGAACATGGACAGGAAATGCAAGTACAAGGCCAGTCTAAAGACGCCCAATTTGGTGTGAAAACTATGGGTTACCCATCAGGGTATGTTGTTCGACAAAACGCTGTAAAGGAGGAGGAAAAAGAAGAAAAACCAGGTTTTGTTAATAAAAACTTTGATATTGGTAAGCTTGTAGTAGACAAAGAGACGAAGCGTTTTGTTATAAAAACGCCAGTGAAAAATGATCTCAATGGGAGTGGTGATGCCACAGATAATTTGATCAACCATAACACTGACATAGATGTGAAAATAAAACCAGAGACTGGTAACGAAGATGATGAAAACGATGAGGGTAAACTTGTTATTGACGACGGTGTAAGTGATAAAGAAGCTGCCCTTAATTTATTGACTTTAGCAAACCAGGCTCTTGGATCCACGGTTGTAAAAATGGAAAAGAATGATAAGTCATAGCACAAACTTGTCGTGTATGTGGGAGATCATAAAAAAATTTTTTATCACAGAACATTCTTCATTGATATTTCATCGCCTTGGGTCAGTAACAGGTTAACTCCAATAAAATTGTATACGGATTTAACCCATTACTGCACTAAGGTGATGATGTCTATTTCATATTTTTTGTTTACTTTTTTGGAAAGAATAAGTGTATCATATTTTGTATAATTTTTTCTCAACCATTTTTAAAAAGTCATTCCACAACAAGGTTCTGTTATATAACATGATGTATATGTATTGTTAAAACTGCAGGTGTCATACAAGTAGACATTATTTATATATCTGCAGCTCATTTGATTAAATATCATGCCTAAAAAATTACAATTTTAAGGGTTGATTGCGAGACTGTTGTAAGTCCTTCTTTATTTCATATAAGTTACTGCAGTTTTGCAGTAAACCTTCGATTTTATAAGTACTAAATGTCACAAGCATTCATCTCTTGACTGAGTTTCGACAACAGAAATTATTAAGACAGATGATAAATGTCTCGTCTTAAAGAAATTTGTGACAAGTAATTTTTTCACATGGCATAACAGGCTCTTCTGTTACCATGGTATTGAACTCGTTCTAAATATTACAAACATTTACATAAGTTATTAAAGGAACTCCACTCGGACCTAAAAATGCATTAAAAAAACATTTGAATTTTTTACTTAGATTGAGTTGGGGCACTTGAAACAGAAAGATAATGAAAAGATATATAGAGGATATTTGTTTGTTTTGCATGTAAGATTGAAATATAATTTCACTGAGTGAACATCAGATGCAATATTTTCACGAGTGGCGTAGCCACGAGTGAAAATATAATAGCTGGTGTTCACGAATGAAATATATTTCAATCTTATATGTAAAACAAATAAATTTTCTTTTTATTTCATGCTTTTAAAGTGATTTTTAGTATTTTTTACTGATTTTGCCGCGTAACGTCGCGCATTCTCCTTTGTGACGTCATCACATCATGACGTCACATCATCAATTTTGAAATATAGTTCTGTTAAATTTCTATAATTTTGTTACATTTTTAACATGATGTATGGTGACATCGACTTTCTTTTCCTAAAGAAGCAAAATTTACGCATGACAGCATTTATTTCTGCCTGTTATTCCATTTAGTTATGATTTTCTTTTCATCCGCATTCAGATATAGTCCGGCTACAGTGAAAATTATATTTTATAAATTTCACTAGTGGTTTATCAGAATATAATCATCTGATATATTACAATAAAACACTGGAAAGCATGAAATAAGAAAGAAACTTTTTGAAAAATAAAATTATTATTTTTTCTATTCGTAGCTCACTTTGACTGAATTTGAAAGGCTCACAAATTTTGGGTCATTTTTTTGGGATTAGAACAGTTATTCTGGAAAAATAGAGTGAGCACATGATCTAAAATTTTGCATAGAAGATTTACATCAAATGGAACATTATTTCCAGTTCTGTCCTGTCAAATAAACCTTAGTGGAGTCCCTTTATTTTTCTGCATTTTGGACACAGAAATTAATAGAAAAGATAAATTATAATGTCTTGTTGAGATAATGTAACAGGTATTTCGTCATATGAAGATAACATATTTCTCTGTTACCTTGGTAACAAACCCGAACCTTAAAATGTTTTGTGGAGTTAATTTCAGACCTATGTGTTAATTTTAGACCTATGTGTTGAATTCAGACATATGTGTTAATTTTTAGACCTTTGTGTTAATGACAGACCTATGTGTTGATTTCAGACCTATGTTTTAATTTTTGGACCTATGTGGAAATTTCAAACCTATGTGGAAATTTCAGACTTCTGTGTTAATTTAAGACCTACCAATAAGTTAACTTCAGACCTACAAATGTGTTAATTTCAAACATATGTTTTATTTTCAGACCTATGTCTTAATTCCCAGTTATATGTGTTAATTCTAGACCTATGTGTTAATTTTAGACCTATGCCGACAATAGAGCCAGGCCAGTGTGCACATCTATACAATCTGACCAGGCTCTATATTGCAGGTTGATTAATTTTGATTTTCAAATTTTGTCATTGAAATCTCGGTACATAATGATAGCTGGTTCTAGATTCAAAATTTACCAATTTCATTTCAACAAACATAGAAGGTATAGTGTTAAATATATGGTCTTGCAAAAGAAATGATTTAAATATTTCTGTTAAGGCTTAAGCATTGTATACTTTGCTTGTGATTTTTTTAATTTTTTTTTACATAAAAATGAATATAGTTTTAACTTGATAGAACTTATGCCCATAAGAATAATGGTTTTGGAATTATAAAAGAATTATGGTTTTGGAATTATGGATATAAAATTTTATGAAATCTGTATAAAGCGAAACTAAAAGAGGTAACAGTTTCCAATAGTTCATGTGTATTTGTTAGAGTGATTTTTTAAAGCATAGTTAATGTATTTTTAAAAGTTTTTGTTAAGAAATTACGCTATATTAACCCTTTCACTGCATAGGGACGGCTTATGCCGTCCCTGTTATTTTCGGCGTATTTGCCATATGGACGGCTTTAGCTGTTTCTATAATAATAATAGTAATAATAATAATTAAATAATAATAATAATAAAAGTAATAATAAATGTAAAGAAAATTATACCATCTACAATAATTATTATCATACTAACAGATTTGGAAACAATTATAATTATTATAATACTTATAACAAATAATAATAATTATATTAATTAATAATTTAGTAATTTCTTAGAAAACCCTTTGGCAAATAGGTGATCAATTAAACAATAACTTTCTGGCAGCGAAAGGGTTAATGACAGACCTGATTATTGAAATTGTACGGGTTGTTCATCAGATTTTAATGACTGAACAGATAATAAAGCAGTATCTGCTTTTTCATTGACATTTGTCAGAAGGGTAAAATTTGATACCACCTCTTTTTTAAAGGAACTCCACCAAGGTCCAAAAGAGTAAAAAAAAAACATTTCTTATATAGAACAACTGGGGCACCTAAAACAAGAAGATATGAAAAAAAGATTACAAAATATACCAAGAAATTAATTAAAAAACATATTTTTTTTCTTTGCAATGTTCCGTCATGTCAAAAAAAACTTAGTGGAGTCCCTTTAAAGAACTGTTCCACTTACATGTATGTTGAATTGTTATAAATATTATAGGCTGGAAGGCTCAATTATTCAAATTGATTATAGTTTTACAAAGAAAAACCTCCATACTTGAAAAAATATATATATGTGTGTTAGAGGTTTAGGGTATTGGGTATCTTAAGGGAGCGCCACTGAGGTCAAAAAAAAAGCCTAACAGACTAAACAAACATAAGATTTGAATTTGTTACATAGATTAACTTGAACACTTATAATAAAACAGATATAGAAAATTAAAATCGGAGTTTACTTGAAAGTTAAATTTTTGTTTGATCCTTAGCCTAATTTTTGTTAAAAGTGTTTAAATGCTTTAATATTGGGCATTTTTCATTTTCACAATTTAAATAATTACTCTGAAAAAATCAGAATTATGGAATGATCTAAAGTTTTACACCAGACCTACATTATATGTGACATTAATCTTTGGACAGAAAATTTCCAGTTCATTCATGTAAAAAAACTTCAGTGGAGTCCCTTTAAAAACTTGTCAAAAAAGGAAAATGTTTCTTTTATATGTACATGTATTTAGATGGACCAAATAATTTTTTAAGAAAGTCAAGAATTATTTTAATTTAATATTTTATCAAAATTTCTGGTCAACACTGTTCTACCTCAATCTCTTAAGTAATTAACTTACAACAATATTTTGTTGACCTAATTGATGTACAAGTACGAGTAAAGTAAAATGTTTTTGCCTTTTCAAGAAAAATGTGTCCGAGCCATGAGGTTATAAAACTTTCCCTTAGTATTGTCTCAAATCAGAGGATTTTCAGTGGTCAATATATATTCTGTGCTGGTTTCAAACCAATCAAAAGTCTGAGATCAGAGTTTAAGCTTAAAAAAATATTTTCACCTTTGACCCAAATGTCATCCTCTCATTGACCTTGACCTTAATTTGAAAATAATGATTTGGCCCTACTTTTTCTGTAGGTTAGTAGTAAGTACATTTAAGAGTTACAAGTACACTATTTATCAGATAAAGTAAATTTGTATGTTGAATATCATAATCTCCATGACAACTGAGGAGGTCAAAAGTTTGTGACCTTGACATTGACTTGTGCCCTTGACACAGATTGTTATAATGTGAAAATGTCTGATGTTTTCTCATTGAAAAGAATGTTTTATAAAACATTAAAGATAATTTTATTTAAAGCCATTTGCTTTATTACAAGTACATTGTATTTACTAAGATTTTGAACTTTGTTTTGTTATTGATGTAATGTAAGTTAGTGAATATGAACATTCAATTTAGAATTGTTTTGTTCAGGTGTTTTTTATGATTATTGACTCAATGTGCTTTGTTTATAAAACATTTTAGTGCTGTCATTTAAACTGTCTTAAAGAATTTGTAAAATGTTAAACGACAGAAATTTGTTATCCTAAAAAAGCTGACACAGAACAAGTTTATGTGCTTGAATAGATGTTCAGTCTATTTTTAGGAACAATCTATTTATAGTAACTTGTTAAAATTAAATCTATTTATAGTAACTTATAGAAATCATGAAATCATGCAATTATACTTGAACAAGGCCAGTGTGGAGTAGATTTAGGTTTGATGAATGTTTTACTGGCAGGTAGACTGCTTGCACATCTCCTTCTAGTTTTAAATGGGTGTCTTTTTGTAAATGAAGATTTTGAAAATACCTTTGATTGATTGAATAGATTTGTCATTATTCCACGTGTTCATGAAAAATATCGAAGAAAACATAATTTGACCTATTTAAGTAAGTTTCTCAGTAAGCTATGTTAACATTTTTTTTATGGTAAAGGAGGGAAGACAAACAAGAAATAAAGAAAAGTAGACCCGTAGCCTAATAGGTGAAGATCTGTTACACAAATAAGTTTTCTGTTGTGTTTAGCCACGTTTTTGAAACTCGCAAAACCTGTTACATTTGTGAGAGAATGACATTGATGATATTACATTATTACATTGTTGAAAATATGGTAGGAATTTTACAGAAAATGTTATATTTGTAAAAAAAATCATACATTAAATCGTGTCTAAATTCTATATTCTTCTCATCTGTTACACATTACATTGTCATTTAAATAATAAATAATCTTTGAAAGTTTGCTGACAGTGTTGTTATAAAATTGAGATTTAATCTTGCATGTATTGAATACATCATCCAAAAACACTTTTAAAAACCTCAGACCCCTTCCATTATACCCCTGCACAACAAAGTTGTAAGGGGGGTATACTGGAATCAGCTTGTCCATCCGGCAGTCGGGCGTGGGTCGGTTTTTCCATGTTCGCCCAATAACAAGATTCCTTTGACCCACAGTCCTCATATTTGGCATGGAGGTTGGTCATGACCATTTGGTGACCCATGTTGATTTTGAGGTTAAAGGTCACAGAGGCTTTAAGTTTAAAAGCTTGTCTGCTCAATTGCTTAAGAATGCTTTGGTCAACAGTCTTCATATTTGGTATTGAGGTTGGTTATGACTAGTAGATGACCCCTTTTGATTTTTTAGGACATAGGTCATGGTCAGAAGGGCCTTGAATAAAAATATGTATCAGCCCAATAACTTAAGAATCCTTTGACCCACAGTCTTCATATTTGGCATGGACGTTGGTCATGATTAGTAGATGACCCCTATTGATTTTGAGGTCACCAGGTCAAGGTCACAGGGGCCTTGACTGAAAAAAGCTTGTCCGCCCAATAACCTAAGAATCCTTTGACCCACAGTCTTCATATTTGGTATGGAGGTTGGTCATAACCATTTATTTGGTGACCCCAATTGATTTTTAGGTGACTGACAAAGGTCAAGGTCACAGGGACTTTTACTACAATTAGCTTGTTTGCTCAAATGCTTAAGAATGCCTGTCCACAGTGTATTGATTTTCACATTTGAAGCATATAATTATTTGCTCATATATTCATCATAAAACATCCCCAGGCAAAGCTGCATGAATTGGGGGAGGGGGGAGGGTATTCAAGTCATGCAGTGGCATTTTCAGTTTTGAGGTCAGTAGGTCAAAGGTAAATGTCACTTTGATCTTTGCCACAAAAAACGTGTAGAATAAATAACTAAACAATGCACTGGCTTACTACCCTCAGATTTGGCTGGAAGGTTGTCCTTGAGCTCTAAATGACCACTGTTGATTCTGACAAAGTGGTATGCAGGGGTATTCACGCCATGACAGTGGCAGTTTTAGTTTAAAACTGACAAATATTTCTTAAGGGACAATATATTCATCAATTATATTGTGAAAATCATTACGTGCATTTAACAAAAGAATAGCGGGAACGGCGTCCACACCATTGTTTGTTCAGCTCTTCAAATATTGGAGGAAATAAAAGTATCTATCTATCTGTAATATTTCTGAAAGTTTAATGGGCATTTTTGTACAGCATCATATGTTATCAATCATTTGAATATCTGTTGTAACTGTACACATGTGGTTTTGATATCATTATTGATCACTAGTCCACAGTTTTAGATTTTGACTGATTTATGGCCGTTTTTGAACTTGAAATATTCTCCATAAAACCGTTGAAGGTAACACTAATCTTCAAAACTACTGAAAGTTTTTTCTTGAAAATTGATACATGACTTCTTGATTATAATTTGAGGTCACTTTCAACGCCCCAAACATTTGGCTTGAAATATTACTTAATTATTGAAACTATTGGTGGAAGTCACTTTAAACTTACTAGTAATTCATATCTATAAAATCGTAATGAAAGCCACTTCCCAAGACACATAATTCTGACATTGATTTAATTTTAGAATAAAATAAATCTTAGCCATTTTGTGAAAATGACTACATGGATTTAATTTTAGAATGAAATAAATCAAAGCCTTTTTGTGAACATGACTGGTAACTTTCTGTTTATTGGCCAAGCACTATAAATAGAGGTACGTGCTGTTCTGTCGTGCTGTTCTGCCGACAGCTCTTAATAAATGAATTTCGGAAAGTTCATGTATTTTTTTATCATTTTGACACAAAGTTTTCTTATTCTTTTAATAATGTTGAATTATTTCTCTCTTGTTTATCCACAATAGCATAAAATCCGATTGTCAATATTGACTTTTCATACTGCAGTAAATAGTTCAGCTACCCATATTATATGTGGGTGCGTCTTTTACGCGGGTAATTTCTAAATACGCAGTGATATAATCACTGCTGTTACGCTAATGAATTAAAATCTAGCAATTGAAACAAACACGGCACGGGAAACCACAATGTAGCCTAACAGAAAGAAAACGATGAAAATATAAGCCACTTAATCTTTTGTTAAAATTTATTTTTATTTTGATACTCGGTTCCATGCATGCAGTGGATCACTGCAGTCAGATCTCTAACTCCGGCTTTCTTTGACTCTTGGATTATCAAAGTCTCAATTAAGGCCCAGTCCTGCAGGGACAGTTAGACTGAGAATTTGAAACATCCCTTGGTATTTTCGCGCCGAAATGACGTATATATTCTATTTCTTTAGGTATTTTTTAATTATAAACACTTCAGATATCACAAAAAATGGACAACAGCAAAAAGTAGCATATACAATTAAATATGAGCCGTGTCACGCCAAAACCAACATAATGGGTTTGCGACCAGCAGGGATCCAGACCAGCCTGCGCATCCGCGCAGACTAATCAGGATCCATGCTGTTCGCTTACAAACCCTAGAACAAGTAGAGAAACTGATGGAGAACAGCATGGACC
The DNA here is from genome assembly GCF_026571515.1 of Ruditapes philippinarum. NCBI lineage: Eukaryota > Metazoa > Mollusca > Bivalvia > Venerida > Veneridae > Ruditapes > Ruditapes philippinarum. The sequence continues at coordinate 253,311 of NW_026865921.1, forward strand.
CTGATCAGACTACGCGGATGCGCAGGCTGTTCTGGATCCATGCTGGTCGCAAACCCATGTTGTTAGTTTTGACATGACATGGCTTATATATGTAATGTTGATATAAAATGTCCCTACTAAATGATCTCCACTTTTAAATGATAAGAGACTATATATAGAAGCATCGAGCTAGTTCAGTCTAAGGTCGTGTGTTTTAGAAAAATCTATTTGTTTACTAGTATAATACAATATTTCAGGTAAGTTTAACATATATTTTTAAATAAAAATTGTACTTTTTCGATCATACATAGTTTGACAACCAGAAGTTAAAACATATTACTTTTTTTCCAAACAGAAATATGATACAATGTACTAACTTTTTAAATGAATGCGCGTAACTCTATATTTTCATCTTATGCTAACATAATGTACTGTAATAGGCCTACCTACAATTTACGGAGTATGCAAGTCTATTTTAATAACAATCTTAATTTTCATCATGCCTCATATTTTGGTCGGAAAGGACCACAGAGAGGGCCAAACTATGCGATAAAAGAATCTCAAAAACAATACTAAAGGAGTAATGGTAAATCGACCTGATATGGTTATTCAAAAACGAATATTCCCATGTTTGTAACTTGGTAAAAAATATGGCGATTAAGTTCGTAAATTATGTCATACGCCCCATAAAGCATACGAAGCGCCATGTTGATAAAACATATACATGAATAATGATAATTTTCTATAGCTTGAATATTTTACTTATATGAAGGCTTGCGGCTTTTAAAAACAAAATATTACTGTGCACACCTATGAATGTAATTTCAATCAGTCGTTTGATTGGAGAATGATTGTTTATAACTGATACACAACGGTGCAATAATGTTTTAATCGCACCAGGATTTTGCATATGTCGACGAATAAAACTTTTAAAAAGAAGGATTGACATAAAAAAGGCATTAATACATTTCATTTAAAAGAAGGAGTGACTTAAACTAAATTGATATACATTTTTTATATTTACTAGTACATATCTACGTCACTGATCGATGTTTTTATTCCTTGGTCCAGTGACTTCATGAATTATTCAAAAAAACAAATATTACGTTTAGATATTTTGACTTATTATTTTAACTACTATTGTACAGAAGGAAAAAAGGATGAACAATCTGTTAATTGTTCTATATTGTATTTATTGTCCTTGTTTTATTACATGTTTTGCAGTAGATTACTGAATTATAACGGTTAATTATATTCTGATAATTTCACAGTAATGATTACCAAATATAATTTCACAGTAGCCGAACTATATTTGGCGTAAAAATAAAATATTTATCATTAATGAATGTTTTTTTCAGCGGAAATGTAGTCAATCATAATAAAAAATGTACGTGATAACTGTAGATCGTAAATATTTACGAACGTTGTGCTGAAAAACATCTAAAATCTAAAAATAATCATGGAATTATATTTTGCTTCAACATTTTGATGTCATTATTTGATGACGTCATGAAGATAAAGCATGACGTTACGCGGCAAAAATCAGTAAAATGGTGTAAAAATCGTTAAAAAATCATGAAATAAACAGAAAATTTGTTTGTTTTACATGTAAGATCAAATAATATTTCACTCGTGAACCCCAGCTATTATATTTTCACTCGTGGCTACGCCACTCGTGGAAAATATTGCATCTGGTGTTCACTCGGTGAAATATTTTTCGATCTTACACTGAAACAAACAAATATCCTCTATATATTTAAAGATTTATATATCACTATTTATTCCCGTGTTATATACCATTCCCGTGTTATGAAGCATTAACGTGTTATCTAGCATTCCCGTGTTATATAGCATTAGTTAACGCGTTTTATTACATGTTTTGCAGTAGATTACTGAATTATAACGGTTAATTATATTCTGATAATTTCACAGTAATGATTACCAAATGTAATTTCACAGTAGCCGAACTATATTTGGCGTAAAAATAAAATATCTATCATTAATGAATGTTTTTTTCAGCGGAAATGTAGTCAATCATAATAAAAAATGTACGTGATAACTGTAGTTCGTAAATATTTACGAACGTTGTGCTGAAAAACATCTAAAATCTAAAAATAATCATGGAATTATATTTTGCTTCAACATTTTGATGTCATTATTTGATGACGTCATGAAGATAAAGCATGACGTTACGCGGCAAAAATCAGTAAAATGGTGTAAAAATCGTTAAAAAATCATGAAATAAACAGAAAATTTGTTTGTTTTACATGTAAGATCAAATAATATTTCACTCGTGAACCCCAGCTATTATATTTTCACTCGTGGCTACGCCACTCGTGGAAAATATTGCATCTGGTGTTCACTCGGTGAAATATTTTTCGATCTTACACTGAAACAAACAAATATCCTCTATATATATCATTCCCGTGTTATATAGCATTCCCATGTTATATAGCATTAACGTGTTATATACCATTCCCGTGTTATAAAGCATTCCCGCATTTATAGCATAAATGTGTTATATAACATTCCGTGTTATATAGCATTAACGTGTTATATAGCATTAACGTGTTACATAGCATTAACGTAAGCAATTAAATAACAGCAATACTTCAAACGGTAGCATGTGAGGCATGTAATAAAAATATAGATTTAAAATATTTTTTAAATTATATATAAACTTTAGAATGATGCACACAATATCCAGCCATGTTCCATATGTATGAAAAAACATACAATTTATATGTTTCCTTTCTTTTTATAAAGAAAATTCAGACATTTTACAATTAAACAACTATTGAAAACTGATATAATTATATACAAATGTATCCCAGTGTTAATCAGCATGAAATTAACCGTAATATAACGGGTTGATAGTTGTTTTTTTTGTGTTTGTTTGTTTTACTTTCTAGCAAATGACCTTCAAGTAAACTCAAATGTGACGTCAAACAAACTTTACAGAAGCCTTTTGTGACTAACGTACGGCAGTCCCATCTGCATCACCACCTTCCCTTTAGATATAAAATTATCTGTTCATTAAATCTACAAACGGTTCATAAAACCAAACCATCCCCGGGACACACTAATAATTGATCTCTATATTACAGGATAGGTAAAATCTAGATATAGATGATGATACATTGATATAACATCAAAACATTCGTACGTACATCCTGTTTTAAGTGTCTCTATATAAACCTATTTAAACTGAATATGGGGCACATATGATTGTATAAAGTGGTACGTTCAATAAAAAATAATTAACTTGTTAACGTTTTAATGTTCATTTTTTAATTTTTTTATTATTATTTTTTCTTTTTTTTTCTTTTTTTTTCTTTTTGGGAGTCGGGGACGGGGGATGGGGCTGTAAATGATACAGAATTATAAAAAAAAATGTGAAGATGACTTTTTTTATCTAGAAGAATTGTTATACTGAATTTTGCATCCAATAAGTGTATATCAATTCAAACAAACTTTAGGGGTATTCTCAGAGAACTTTAAAAAGTATCATCTGATCAATAAATATAATATTAATATACTGTTTTTTTTTTTTTTTTTGTTTTTTGTTTTTTTTTTTTTTGTTTTGCATGCGTGCCAGTGTGCGTGCGCTTGTGTGTCCTTCCAATTTGAATTTAGTCATGTAATGGACTATATTTGATATTTTTTATTTTCAGGTAAACATGTTGTCTCCATTTCTGAAATACACTATATTCTGCGCCTTGTTCATTGGTTCAATTAAAAGCTGGGATCCAGATGCTGGCCTCATCAAGTCATATACGAAGTTACATAACGTAACAGTCCAAGCATCGTCTGGTAGCCATCCTGAAAATGTTATTGACAGTAACGACAACACGAACTGGGTATCAGCGCACTGTTTACCATCCGGTTATCTGAATAGAAATGATGTTAATATAATTTTTGGCGCGTGCAAAACTGGCGCGTGCTTATCAAGTGGGAATTCTGGGAATGGTCTCGGAGACGCGACAGACGGAAACCCTTATACGGCAGCGCATGTGCAGAAAAACGGATCATCAGCGTTCCTATCTGTGGATTTAGTAAATTCCCAAGTTTTGCAAATAATTTCAGTCGGCGGGGTGTTTCCAAGTCCTACACATCTATATGTGTATGAAACAACAAAATTTGGCTTTCAAAAACATTTACTAAAAACTTACACATCGACTGATAATTATAAGAATATTAATATTCCTGGAACGAACTTCACCGTAAACAAACTAGAGCTCGTTTCTGATTCAGGTTTCACTGTAAAGGACATAGGTGCAATTGGGGAAAATGGGTGCACAGAGCATATAACAGTTGATCTTGGTCACGAACGCCGCGTCGGTACGATTCGAACACGCCACTGGGCCGGAAGTAATGCGGCTATAAAACTTGTACTGAAAACATCAACAAACGGGCATATATGGAATATGGTTGCTGATTTAGACCCAAACGCTGTACACGCCGTTACTTCACGTTTTCGGCCCGCTGATATTCGTTACATTACTTTAGAGTACAAAGTCCATATGGTTAATTATAAAAAGGTTTATTGTTTTGAAGTGGACGCTTGGGACGAAAACGGCATATGGGGACCTGAAATAGCCGCAAAACCGCAAGTTAACACATTTCGAGAAATGCTAGGTGTGAACGGGATTTGGGGCTGGGGAACAAAAAGTTACAGTGACAAATTAGGACCTAACGAAGGACCTTTGTTATATAGTGAAGTTGCAAGTCACGCGCGTAATTATCATAATCTCGTCTGGGACGTGACTGATCCCGATCTTGACCCTGAATACGATGCAATGGCAGCCGGGCATGGAACTCAAGCAATGTGGTGGTTGAACTGGGATACAGAATACCGTGCATGGAATGCAGCAAATTTAACCGTAGATATTTCCATACAATTCACAAATAAAACAGTACCGGAGAGCAAATGGAACACACCTGAGCAGTCTGCTTTTCACTACGGGCAACAGGTAGCAAAACATTTTGGATCAGTTCATGGCAATGGTCTTGTTCAAGCAGTCGAGGTCGGCAACGAACCATGGGACTATAACGCTGCATTTTATGCCTCGGTCTTAAAAGGAATGGCAAGCGGTCTTAAAAGCATGGATAACAAATTGATTGTTATTCCTGGTACTTTCCAGGCCGAGGATAAAGACCACGAAAATACTTACATTGGTACCCGGGTTCTTCCGGAAGTAGCGGACAATATAGATGTCATTAACTGTCATACTTACAGTTTTATCAATGATGACGCAGGTATACGAAAAGGAACGTATCCAGAAAATAAACTGTCCACATTTAATAACATCCGACCAATAACAAGATGGCGGGACACAAACACACCGAATAAACCCATATGGGTTACAGAATGGGGATGGGATTCCTATGGTGTGGGAGAACAGTGTAGAGGAACAGAATGTGTAAGTGAGCGTGCACAAGCTGTGTACGCTGTACGAGGTCTTTTATTGCTAGCAAGGTCAAATATTGAAAAAGCCACGTGGTATTTCTACGCCAACACCGACTGTGATACTTTATTCTGCCGCAGTGGACTCACTTCGTCTCACAATAATAATTTTCAGAAGAAAGCAGTATTTTACACATTTCAAAAATTCTTACAGTACGTTGGTAACACTTACTTTCTTGGTGTTATCCAAGAAAATGACAACGGTTTTGTTTATGCTTTGAGTGACAGGCCTCATGCATGTTTGGAAAATGCAAGCGTCTCTGACTTGCTTCAACATGCATCTCACGTAATCGGTTGGCTTCCGGTTGATATCAGCAATAAAAATTCAAGACAGACCACATTACAACTTCCGGCGGAAACACAGGTATCATTTGCATGGAGAATCACTGGAAGCTCAAATGATCGATTATCCAAGACGTCTGAATATCAGCAAAGTGGCAATTCACTGGAAATGACTTTAAAAACTGAGCCTTTGGTCTTGAAATTTAACCACAAAACTATCACAAGTATTGTAGGGTAAAAGAATAGTCATTGTTAAAATATTGTGCTCTTCTATTTTTCCATTTATTTTGCTGGTCAAATTATTAAATATATGAACTTATTTTGATTGAGCGTTTTGCCCTTATACTTGTATACTTTTCCCTAAAACATCTCAGACAATCTAAATTCATTTAAAACTCTTGAACCTAAAGTCGTAATGATAAATGGAAAATGGTACCGTCATTCCTGAATTGAAAACAAAATACTTTGAATATTCGTAATTTTTTTAAATTGTAATAATACAAATGTTTAAATATTTTAGTATATATATATATATATATATATATTTCTGCCAAACCACATTTTGTGAGTTATCACGCCTGAATATTATAGTACAATTGTATAGGAATCTAATGTCGATTTCAATAGTGTTCAATGATGAAAACATTACTGTTCATTGCATTACATTACATTAGTTGTTGTTGTTTTTTAACACTGATAAAATTGAATATAAAACTGGTTCTGAATATATGCATTGAAGTAAATATACTTCAGTTCACCTTCTTTGTCAAAAAATAAATTCATGCACGGGTAACTACACGTGGGTCTCTAATTTGAGCATCGGTAAAAAAATACAAAAATGTACATGAATTTAAGCTGATCCAACTGTGCACTATAACTCAAACCAAATGGGTTCTGACGTGTCAAAAAATGTCATGCTTCGAAAAAGGATCAAACAAACTACTTTGAAACATTCATTGAGATTCAATGAGACTTTGCTTCAAACAACCAAATTTGCTATCAAATTCCATCTTCTCGGATCCATATGTGCTGTAGAGATCCATAGGTGCATAATATAAAAATCATTAAAACAGCAACGGATTACTTTTCATAAAACATTCAATATTTTATGCGTTTTTGTATCATTCTGAAAAAGAAAGTAATATTTGGAAAAATATATAATTTATTCAGTTGAAACACGAAATGATTTTCAAATAAAAACATGTCAACTATATATAGCTAATAATTAAAGAAATTCCATATATCAGCGAACCTTGTTTTAATTCTGTATTATAATAAGGCATCATACAAGGACATTTTTTAATTCTAGGTATAAATATAGCAAGACTCATATTGTACCATATATATAGATAACAGAGAATGGAAATAAGTCGTATTTTGCTTGAAAATACGTATAGATAATTCTTGTGCTTATTTTTCGCTATGTAACTCGGTAAGTCCCTATGAAGAATTAAAACATAAGACTATGGAATTCATACACGAATATCTTTTTTCAGTTTACTTAAGACAGTCCTTATAACATATGATTTATAAATTACAAACATTAACATGACTTTGTACTAAAATATAAAATAAGATATGAATTTCATATTTCATTTCTTCTTTCTTTTCACGTTTGCTTAATATTTTAAGATTGGGCATTGAATATATTTGATACATAATCCTTTTCATACAACTATAAGAAATGACTTTACGTATTAAAATTAGATAGTAATTTCTATTTTGTTAAAATTTGCGTAAAAGAAAATTTTACATCATGCTTTCAATATTTTAAGTCTCTTTACAAGTCTGACAAATGCATTACATAACAATCTAACTCCTGGTTCGATGCATACAAATAACCATACACACCGTCAAGAAGTCACATATTTGTATCCTAGATATAAAAACTTGCTGTTCCATTTTCAAATTGTATGACAAGCTAGGAGTTTCTATAAAGGGATCACATGTATTCATATTTTCAGTACGAATTAACAAAGAGTAAATATCTCCACATTTATTTTAATGGAAGCCTGAACCCAACATTGAGCTTTTAAGTCTACAGATATGAAAGTTTGCAGCATTATTTCTGCCTCGTATTTTCCGAGATAAAAGATAGCACGTTAAAGCAGCATCCATTTTGTTTTCCTGCTCCATACACTGACCCAGAAGGTTTAGTGCTGTTTCTTTATGTCCGAAATTTGGCTCCTCTACAAGGCATTTTGCAAGGTTGGAAATTGCAGTCTGTTTATCACGATGCCTTCTGAGATGAGAATATGTCTTATACTGTAGAAAGTATAAATACGGCAGAGAATCTACCACAGCCAAATTCATCCATTCATCATATCTACCTCTATAAGGGATATCTTGTTGTGGTGATCTGAACATTTCATATTGGAGTTCTTGGGGACAGCAGTTTATTTCACATCGTAGAAACCTGACACAAGATGTAATTATACTCTGTAGCAAAGTATATTCATCATCTGCTTCATAACATAACTTATTAAATGCACTTTTGAGTTTAGATTGTTGAAAATTGTAGCAACTACATATTGGTTCAACTACATTGTACTGATAACTTTCTTCAATATTTTTCAAAATAAGTTCAGCCCTCTCAATTTCTCCTGTACAATAGAAAATTGATGCTAGTTTCACTTTACTCGATATTTGGTCAACGTTTAGACATAACGACATCAAAACGGTAGATTCTCTGCATAAACCAACTTGACTTGAAGCTAGAGCGGAACCTAAATGCATGCTGAGAAATTTAGCCAATGCACTACATGCTAATTTATTTTGCCCTTGATTCATATAATGAGTGGATTTCATCAGGTATTTATATAATGTCTGCAATAGAACTCTTATATGACAGATTTTATTCGTATCGTTAAGGACAACCAAGAGAAATTCATTGACAAGAAAAACAAAACCTCTTACGAGGGTGCCTGAAATCTTACAAGACATATCTTCAGGAACAATCTCTACTAACCTCCAAAAAGTGTTTTGAATTCTGAAACCAAGTTGATCACATTCTATTTCAAGTAATGCACTTCCGTTACTGCTTATTATGTAAGAGAGTGTATCTAGTATGACTTGTTTTGTCACTGGAGTAAAACGTCTTGCCATTAAATTGTTCTCTTGGATGATAAAATGTGGGCAATAATCATTTAAAACACAATTGTAAAGCTTTGTCAGACAGTAATTCAGACAGATAAGCAAGTTGTTTTCGTTCCAAGCGTTGTTGTCTGTACTTGAAATACAATGAAGCATGACTGTTTTACACATAAAACTTGAAATGCTGTCAGGGCATTGTGTATTTATAAATGATTTTAAAATCATTTCATTAGGACATAGCATCTGATTTGTGTTATATTCAGATTAAACATTAAATATCGCTCGGCAAGGGAAGTGGATATTCTCCATTCAAGCTCTTCATTTCCACTGCCTTTGGCTCCAACTCCGACAACGAAACACCCCATAGTTTTAAAATACTGTTTCATATCATTTGTAGGCCATTGACCTTCACGTTGGTGAGCAATCCATTGTCTAGCTTGCAATGGCCACTGTTGACAACTAATTGCAAGGACAATGTCATGACCATAGCAACCAGGAATTTCATCCAATGATTGTGCTGGTCCATGTCTAACATATTCACCACCAGGTATGCTATTGACTATTGCGTTCTTAAATAGTACTCTTCCTATTCTATCTCTATACGAGTACTGATCATACACATTATCTTCTGGAAGTGGAGCATCATTTCTCAGTATCTGTAATAAGCAATATCCTGGTGATACAGTATCATCCTGTATCATTAACAGGTTTTGTTTACCAGGTTCCCATTCACTCCAGTCTTGTATAACACTATACCTGGGGTGTTTGAAAAGTGTATCTGAGTCAGAACTAAGTCCAGGGGTTGTAGTGCCTTCTATTCTACTACCTAAGGAATACACATTTACATCTTCATGTATTAATCGTTGTCCTATCGTATGTATTGATTCTTTCATTAGCCATAGTCGCCTTCTTTTCATGACCATTCTTTCGTTCACTCCTATCTCATCAAGTACTTTAGACAGTCTGAGTGACACATTGCGAGTGTAATCAGGAATTTCCGACATCCTGTAAATTTAATTAAATATTATTATTTTCATCATAAATACAAGTTACAATAACTAAAGAAAATGCATGTCTACAATTGACTTTGTAAATATCAAATCAAATTTTCTTCTGAAGATGTAATTTTTAGCACAATATGAATAATTAAACAGTTTCTTAATTGTTAATGTTTGTGTTTGTTTTTCCTCGAGCTAATTATTCGATTTTACTATGTTTATTGCAGCTTTAAGGAATCTTGAGGTTTAATCTGCAGCAATAACAAAGTTGAATACGTAAGTCCTTTCTTATTCGATTTTTTCTATCAACCTATATAATTATATAAATCAATAAGATAAATCGATATAAACTCTTCGAATTGGAATTTGTAATTTGATAGAAACGGTTCTGCAAAAGTTAAAGAGATAATTATTGTTTAAAGTTAGTTTCATTATCACAGTTAGCATAAAAACATAAAGTAACAGAAAATGACATTAAATTCTAGGAAATGTTTGAAAAACAAATTTTGATTTTCCCACCATGTAGATGTTTATTTATAACAGAACAGAACAGAACAGAAATTTTATTTAAATCTAACTTGAACATTTACAGTTCATCGTTACATACAACAAATTTTACATGCACATAGTAATAATGTAAATATCATATTATAAACATGCAAACAACTTTACATATTTCATCAGATCATAACAAAGAATTTAATTCATTTGTTCTTAATTTAAAAGCATTTCTGCAAAACGGAGCCAATTTGTTTAAGACCTTTACATTTGTAGAATTCAACAATTGTGTGAGTTTGAGCATACTCGGGTGTCTATGATAATACCTAGGAATAGACTGATTTCTAAGTAAAGCATACATTGGACATATTAAAATAAAATGGTATTCGTCTTCAATATCATTACATTGGCACAGTGTACATTTTCTATCGTTTCTATCTTTATTTCTATGTCTACCAGTTTCAATATTTAGGTCATGTGAAGATAAACGTATTTTAGCTAAAATATTTCTTAAACTACGACATTTCATTTTATTTATATATTCGGACCTTTCAAAATCTGGCTTTAATTCTTTAAATAAAAACAAAGATGACTTTAAACAAATATCTTGTCTCCAATTATTTATATACATGTCAATAATTCTAGTACGAAAAATAGGAACAAACATATTAATATTTACCGAAGATGGATACATCCATACTTCGTAAAAACCAGTGTTTTGTAGTAAATCTCGGACTTTAGATGCCCAGTTCACAAAGTTACAATTTTCAGCTTCATATCTTAAAGTGTTCATTGTGCTTGATAAAATACAGTTATAATCCTTTTCAACATACAACCTTAGGAAATATTTAACAATTCTAACTTGTCTAACTACATATAATGGATATCTACCCAATTCACCATATAATGCAGAATTAGCAGTAGACATTTTAACATTGAGTATCCATTTCATGAATTTTCTATGTATTCGTTCAATATTTTCCGCTTTTTCAAACCCCCATACTTCACAAGAATAATTCAATATAGATGCAACATATGAATCGAATAAATTTAACATAATATTTACAGGAACTTCAATGCATTTTGTAATACTAAATAATGAGCCCATAGCTTTAAGAGCTTTATCAGCTAATGTTTTTGTTGCTGTCTTAAAAGATCCACCACTAGATAACACAATACCTAAGTAATTAAAACTTGAAACAAATTCCAATTCTTCCCCGTCGTAATAAATATGTTCATTTACATTGGTCATTCCACCTTTTTTAAATACAAGAACCTTCGTTTTATTAACATTTACTTTTAATTGCCATTTATTACAATAGTCTTTTAAATTATGTAATGAAGTTTGAAGCCCATGCGCCGTCTCTGAGAAAATGACTGCATCGTCGGCAAAAAGTAGTAGGTATATAGAAAGTTGCTCTAATGTCAAACAAGAACTATCATCTTTTTGTAAAAACAACTCAATATCATTTACGAATAATGAGAAAAGTATCGGAGAAATTATCTCCCCTTGCAATAATCCAACATCACATTTGAAAAAATCAGACAAGGAATCCATATGACGTACACATAATTTAACATCTTCATACAGAGACCTGATTACACAAAATAAGCGTCCATTTACACCATATTTATATGAATAGTACCTTGAGTAATATACTTGGTTCCTTTACTTCTTTTCAAGAGGCATTAAAAGTCTTCTTTACCTTATAATTCACTTCAAGGGTGATTTTTAAGTATTTTCTTAATTAATCTTGATTGAAATTTAACAAACCCTGACACGAATTTGACACTGTGATGGAATTAATTACTATTTCATTTGTTCCTTTTATGTAATATGTTTTAAAAGAATAAATTAAATGCAATTTTTAAAAAGAAATTGATAGATATGGATATTTGTTGTAAATCGTGACTTATAAACGAGTGGCAGATATTTTGGATATTTCTTTAGTAAGAAGAAAATATATGCACTCTTTCAATCATAACAGAACATACGTCTGTCATAGGTATTCAAATGTCACAACAAAGGAGAGTGGGGACATCAGAGGATATTCTGGTCACGGTTTATCGACGCAATATTTTAACATTGTGAGATAATATGTCCATTAAAGATATGTAAAAAGAGCTCAGAATAGTGTTTGATGAAGGATCACTCGTCATGAAATAACCTCTTGATGATCGCCAATAAAAAAGATAATATCCATCGATATCATAACCCGTCTACCTGTTGGATACCTTATTATTGTTCATCAAAATACGTTGTTCCGTTTTGACAATCGTTATTGTTTTATCTCTTCCTTATCCGCGATGCACGATGGTACGATGGTGAAAACGCGATGGTACGATGATGAAAACACGATGGTACGATTGTGAAATCGCGATGTTGCGATGGTACGATGGTGAAAACGCAATGTTATGTCGTGTTTTCATCATCGTACCATGGCGCCATCGTGTTTTCACCATCGTACCATCGCGTTAACACCATCGTGCCATCGCGTTTTCACCATCGTACCATCGTGTTTTCATCATCGTGCCATTGCGCTTTCACCATCGTACCATCGCGATTTCACCATCGTACCATCGTGTTTTCACCATCTTACCATCGCACTAACACCATCGTACCATCGCGTTTTCACCATCGTACCATCGCGCTTTCACCATCGTACCATCGCGCTTTCACCATTATACCCTCGCGTTTTCACCATCGTGCCATCGCGCCATCGTATCATCGCCTTTTAGTCAGTATGACAAGTAAACGAACAGAAAGATATCAAATTCTTACGGTGTTCCGTAGATTCTGATACGGAGATAGTAATTAACAAATTTAGAATACTAACTTATTAATTTGAATTATATATAATAAAACACTTTATCTTTACATTAAATTTTCCATTTATATAATTTTATTGTAAATAGATCAAAGACAATTTGATATATGCTTATAATTATATGCTTAATGCATGGTTGCATTTTTTTCTTTTGCTGTTTTTAATATATCAACTTGAAACCCCACATGTACTGTGCACAAGGGTTATAGCACGTTTTCACCATCGTACCATCGCGATTTCATCATCTTACCATCGCGATTTCACTATCGTACCATCGTGCCATCGCGTTTTCACCATCGTGCCATCGTGCATCGCGGTTACAGACTAAATAAAATAACACGATTGTCCAAACGGAACACCTTACCAAAGGGAAATTAATTTATGATAATTTTACCATTATTGATTAGTCAAGACTGTTGATCTTGTTTATCAAATCTTTTTGGATAACATAGTTTAGTTTACTACATATTTATAGGAGAAATTGTGTAAGAATGCTTATTTCTTTGCTCAAGTGTAGTGATTATTGTAATGCAATATAACGATAATTTTCATAATGAATTGTTAAAATGAGTATTTAAACTCAGAAACTTTGAAATGTTGTTGTTGGTTTTTACCATTACACACATATATATGATAGGTAATATTAAAAATGATCTCACCTATACAATGAGTTGACTTCCATATCTACTAGAATTAAAGTTGTTATACAGTAGAACCTCGGTAAGTCGAAGTTGAAGGGACTTGCGTAAAAACTTCGACACATCGGGACTTCGACTCATGAATCGCTCTCAATTCCATGACAAAATTTCGACCCGTGACTAGTCCTAATTATAAGCTCTATAAAGAAACATATTTCATGTTTTTCCATCATTAATCTTATCTTTAAATTTTACAATGATAAATATAGCATGTCAAACTACGTTTTTCACGACTACCCAAAGAGTTACAAAAGGCGTATGATTACGAAAGGGCGATAACTAAACCACCTTATAGTAAATATTTCGCGTGTTATTCTCACGCGACACCGGGTCAAGGATGTTTTCAAATGAAAGTAGTGAAGTAGTTCTTACTGTTTACTTTCAAATACCAATACGGCAATTAAAAAAGTTACGATTAAAGCATTTTATCACACATTTTATCGCAAACAAAGGCTGTTTGAACACACGGCTGTGTTATTAACACCTATCACACAAGTTGATTGGAAATCGTCTTCGCAGCCAGATAAGGTGTGAAAAATGTCTCGAGGTCAAAGGTGTCAAAACAATCCAACGACTTCGACTTATTTGTGGTAAATTGCACTAGATTTACTTTATACGGACCACGAAAAAACCTCGACACATCGAAAAATTCGACACATAAAATTTCGACTCATAAATAGGTTTTTATAAGGAATATATAGGGGGGAAAGTCGGGACTTTCATTTTTATTCGACACATCGAGAAAATCGACTAATCGAAGTTCGACTGATAGAAGTTCTACTGTACTTTATAACTAACACTAGTCAACTAGTAGATAACGTGTACATTGCATTAAAGTATGACATCCGAAACACCTTAATTATAATCTAATATTTTTAGAAAAAGAATAGCAGGTGATCAAAAGTAAAGGCATGCAGTTTAATAACTTTTATCATTTACAAATAAAATACATGATTCAGATCCTGCGTAATATAATGTGAAACGAATCGAATTATATTGTATAATTTATGCTTGTAAATAGATGAAAATTTTGTAAACAATTGAAATAATTCTTCGACATCAAAGTAAAAAAATGATCCGGTAAATTTTATTTATATAGACAATATTTCAGAGAAGAACAACCGTGGTTATGTACTGGCACTTACTTACCTACGACTAAAATAGTTATTTCAAGAAATAAAGTTGAAAATTACCACTTGAGAAATAACCTATTTTCTTAAATATTATACCTGTTGGGGAATTTTCTGTCAATGTCTTACAGCGATTCAGTGATGAAAGAAATCACAAGATACATATTGTAGTCTCTAGTTCAAAGTCTGAAGTAATGAATGTCATACCACCATCAAGTACATTACTTCTTTTATTCATTTTATTTCAAACAGGGACATAATATTTTTATCTTTGTCCTAATGTTTTGTCAAACGAAAATGCCTATTGTAAGTCTATTACGCATGAATTAGGTCATTTTTTAAGTAAGTTAAAAAATATGATATATTAGGCAAATTAGAAAAATTGGCGATTTACCAAATTTACGAAATTAAAGGTTAAAAAACGGCGTATTTACGACTCATTTAGAAAACTAACCATTTAAGTGTTTGAAACACTCGATTTACAAGCTGGATGTTTTACGCTTTATTTTTAAATGAAATCAAACAGTTAATCATCTTTAACAGATAGTGTTGCTCCTATGTCACTCCTTTTGAGCTGTTTTAATCGTTTACCTTATTTCTAATTAATACTTTAAAATTACTCATTCGTTTAAACATAGAATACTTATCGCTACTTAATTAAGAATGAAATAAGATATAAATACATGAAAAAAACAATAAATCAAAATAAATACCTGTTACTTAAAGCAACTTGAAAACTTGAACATAAATTGAAATAGAAACTTGGGGAGTTCCAACTGTTGATAAAACTACGTAACTAGCAAACAAAACACCTCAACGATTAATAATGATAATCAGTCAATCGTAACATGAATTGTCAATATCCGGAGATTGACGTAAAAGGCCGAAAATTTGCGATTATGCTCCACATATTTACTTCCTTTTATTATACCAGAGGCAAACAACAATATCAAATGGAAATTGCAGTCTCAGTTTGAATAATATGTGAAAATGCATCACACCTCACGCACACCTTACACCGGCTAAGCGGTATTCAATGTTCAACACTTAATCAATAATCCGGGGGGACCAGAAAAAATAACACTATAAAAGTGAACTATGGGCCACTTTTTATAGCTGCCACACCTCACTTAACACCTACCGTTATAAAAATTTGGAAAACAGATGCTCCCACCAAAGGAAAACAACAATGTTAAATATTAATTGATAATTACAGACTCTGTTTGATTGGGACTGATCATGAGAGATAATCTAAAGGTATATCATGTCACACACCCTCTTACACATAGAAAACTGTCACTTTGTCATATTCAATTTCATTCAAACTCAAATTCTAAATTCACTCACCAAAATGAACAAGTGGTTAAAATAGTGACCGGCTTTGACCGTATATGGGCATGTTATACATAGCTTTTGGGCTGAGGGAAAGACTCGGGTACCTTCAGTAAAGTGTCACTAAGCAATGCTACATGCGAACGAAGAACATTATGATCTAGTTAATGGGCTGGAGTCATTAAAGTTTTGCACGATGACGGATCATGACAGGGATCATGATTATAGCTTTCCGAAAACAAGTGAGCAAAAATATGGTTTGATGAACGATTGGTAAACTTTTAAATATATTAAACCATTGTTATTTTTATGACCTTTCAGACATTTTGCTATTATCTTATAGCAGATGCTGACATCTCTTATATAATATTTCTGAAATGTATATTTCATTAGTGAGAATAAAGTATCAAAACAATTGTTCAATTCATTCATTAATAAACCACATAACATATCAAAATTGTTTCAACATTGTTTCAACATTATATTACAGACTAGTTGAACAATTATAAATATGTCATAAACATTTCTTTCACACAATAGCCAAAAACCTTTTGTAACTGATATATTTTAACAGTTATATTTTGAGTTTGATAAAGAAAAATACATGTATCTATAGATATTTTGGCAACAGTAGACGTTCTTGTGAAATATGTCTTATCATAATAGGAATCAGAGAAAATAAATGTCACAACATTTTTATTATATCCTTAGTTAAAATCTACATGACAAATATTTCTTCATCTAAATAGACTAAAAATTTGTGTAAAGGACAGGGATTACAGCGCATTTCACTGTTTTGTTGTGAGTCTATATACACACAGGATGGAAACTTGAGGAGTAGACAGGCGAATTTGTAAGAAAAGAAAGGCCAATTTGTAAGAAAAAAAACCTAATATAGAAATAACAGGTATTTAGCAATAAAGCTACATGCCTCCAGATAAGAATGTACATAGTATGTTAGGAAAGCTGCAAATCCCTATTACAGATCGAATCAAGCTGGTCCTTTCTTAAAATAAACTGCCAGTTTTTTTAAGGATACTATATACTGATATTGTGGTATCCAGTAGTGATTTTTATTTTAAACATATCTACTTTCTACTTTGTGAAGTCGAATGTTAATTTTATATTAACATAAAGACAATGTAACAATTTTCAGTAAATTAAAAATATAATTGAAGCATAATGTTTCTTTATTTAAAACCAATTTAAAACGTTTCTGGAAAATAGCATGAACCCGCAGGCATGCTGCTTTAAGCTAAATAATACAAAATATATTTGTACCAGTATATAATTGGGAATGTATACAACACGATATCGTTTCTCCAGCTGTGTACTGGTACTTCTCTAAACAGCACAATGATGACAAAACCCTATAACTGGTGGCAACACAATTATTTATTAAAGATGCATGTTTCAAACCGATGAGCCAAATTATCTTTAAAGAATTAAACCTGAAATTTGTTTTCTTAGATTTTAAGAGAGGTGTTCAGATACAAGCTTCAAGAAATAATCTACAAGTAATGTGCCATTAATGACTGATTTTGCAGTATTTATCATCATATTTATAA
This sequence comes from Ruditapes philippinarum, assembly GCF_026571515.1. NCBI lineage: Eukaryota > Metazoa > Mollusca > Bivalvia > Venerida > Veneridae > Ruditapes > Ruditapes philippinarum. The sequence goes on from NW_026865921.1 coordinate 271,184, forward strand.
TGTGTGACTCAAACAGCTATTTCTGCATTTTCTGTAATTTCCATGGACTGGAATGTGTAAATTACTTTCTTTGTTCACTTCACAATATTATACTTTAAAGGTCAATGGACATCATATTCACGTGTCATTTCTAATATTTGATCATGTAGAACTAACTTAAGTTATTTTGTTTTTCATTATTTATGTGTTAAATAATCGGTAATTGCCTAAGTATTTCCCTTACAAATAAGTCCGGTATCACACAGATGTAAGAGTAGCTGTGCGATCTCAAACCATAAGTGACATACATGTATCCCTATGTAAAATATTACATACATACATATTATGGATGAACATAAAAAAAATTAATCGCTGATTGTGATCCACTTGTAGTTCATCGTTACATATGATATATGTTTGAACTACAGACAAAATAACTTTTTAGCTCTGAAAACGATGCGTAGTGATGTCGACAACCATAAGTTCTTTTTCAAAATCATGCATGTTTAGAAAATGCAAGCGTCTATAACTTGCTTCAACATGCATTGCATCTCACGTAATCGGTTGGCTTCCTGTTGATATTAGCAATCAAATGTCAAGAGTTAGACAGACCTAGTTACAATTTCCGAAGGAATCACAAGTATCATTTGGTTGGAGAATCACCGGAAGTTCAAATGATTGATTAACCAAGACGACTGAATATCAGCAAGTGGGAACTGGATTGACAGAAAGCCTATTGTAGTAATGAGATATAAAACACTTTCCCATGGACTTTGTTTAAGACTTTCAGCCAAAGCTACCATACCTGAATTCTTGTTTAAGACTGTTTTAAAGGGTTATATTTGGAGCTAGCGTTTATGTACAATTTATGTACAAAATGCATACCCTAGTTGGTTAAATGGAACTGGTCCGTAGTTTTGTTGTTTTTCTATATCACATATGGATCTCTTCAGCAAATATGCAGCACGAATGGAATATGACCGCCGATAACCACATTTGAAGCTAATCTTAAATAAATATTTCCAGAAGGTTTTGTTGAGTTTTACGAGCCAATTTCGTAAAAAAAAATTGAATTTTTAATTCGTTTTATGACATTTTTTTCATATGCTGCATGTTTAGACACACCAGAAGCAGTCCTTAGACGGGAAAAATATCACCACACTCAGGGCTGCATAAACAAACATGGTTAATGTAGAGGAAAGTCAGGAGAAGTTTACATTTTGAATTTGAAACTTTTAATTTTATAAAATGTGACAGACTTATAGTAAGAATTGATTGTGCTTATTTTTAGTTCATGTTCATTCATTCGCAATGCTTTGTTGTAAATCTCATCAAATATTGTTCATAAATAACGATCTTTAAAGTTTAATCCGACAGTAACTATAAAGTTCCTATACGCATTTTAACATGCAAATGAAGACTATAATCAGCTCGTGTACGTGCTATATGAAATTTTCTTGTGCAAACACACTTTAACCGTTGCATTATGAATGGCGTTCAGAAAAGAAAATCATCTCATAAAAAAGATTTAATTTGTACGAAAACACACATTACAGTGCAGAAATATACCGTTAAATTAGGACTGCTACTTATAGCCATGTTTGTTTATTTAATATTGATGTAACGATAATCCGAAGTAGGAGTTTCTCGTGCAAAAAGAAATTGTACTTCCGATTTCGCAACACTGACGTTGCAGATATCTATGCTTATAAAACTCATTTTGGTTCTCTGCACACTAAAATAAGATATAGAGTCGATATGAAACCCCATTTAGTAATGGAAGTCGCTATTTCTGTTTTAACAAAAATTATTTCATGCAGCTTTAAATCTGGTTTATAATGCATATACTCCTAAAAGCGATCGAATTCCTGAATTCAGTGATTAGGAAAATACTTCAGATTAGTCTTTTACTTCGTTTTCTGATTCAGAACTCTCATCTTCAATATCTCTACCCAATTCATCTATGAGAATTTCATTACAACTTTCATTGTCAGCTTCTAATTCATCATTTCCAACTTCACTTAGATTTTCAAATACGTAAGGATTTATATCATGTTCTGTCTGAGAAGTGACTGTCACGGCTAGACTTTCATCTATTACTGGTGATTTACTAGCACTCTTTGGCAATGCATTTTGTGCAAAATATCATTATCCTGAAACTATTTCTGTTTCACTTGATCTCTTTAACGATCCAGTATGTATTAATTTAGGTTGTTACCACACTTTAGTGAATTTTTAATATATGCATATAATTATGCTTATAAAACAATTTTCAAACATCGAAGAATATGTAAAATATGTACTGCAAATATCTGTATACATTATATGTAATCATTAAAATATAAACCTTGTAAATCTTTTCAGCCTCCGTCTGTAGGTTTTTGGACGAACATACAATCTTGAATTATGTTGTTCTTTTTCTGTTTCTACAATAATGTAAAAGTAAAATCGTGATAAAAAGAGCAGAAACATACATTTAATTAATAGTAAAATATACACCAGAAATTGAATTCCTTGCTATTATAAACTTATAATAAGTGTAGTCGGATTTTCTTTCTTTGCTGTATTTATTTCGATTAACCTCCTCTCTGTCAATTATAAAGCAATCTTCTGACTAATCGATAATATATCCGCCATATTTTGAATATACATGTAAACAGCCATTTATGCTTTAAATCTAAATCTATTATCATCCTTTTTGTTATTTATTGATATATCTACTGGTAAATATTTGTCTGTACTGTCTTATATGTATTTGTGTATTATATTTCCATTGATCTGAATTTGTATTGTTAATTGTTTGTATTTTCTGTGTCTTATTATTGTTTATGTATGTCATTACAGGCGCGTACTTACCTTGTCGAACCAACCCAGTGCTTTTATTTTCATTAACCCAATAAGTAGACCGGCAACAGATAAGGACCATTACACTTGAGATGACTCAATACATTTTTGTTATAAACTGAATACTTTACCAAGCAAAAAGCTTGTGTAAATATTTAAATTTGTATTTGTTTAAAGCAAAACAGTATTCTTATTCATAGATTTAAAAATTGGTAAATGTGATTAAACAACGAACTACCTGCAAAACAGTTTTATAAAACTTTTATCTGACTTCAGCTTGTTAACAAATATCAAGTATACATATATCTTTCTACTGTGGTAGACATTTAAAAAGTTTGGCTTAATTTTATATTTACAATTATGTATTGATATAATGAAATAATATTGACGAAATAGTCTAAAATATACACACTCAACATAGAATTATAATCTTTATTTAAACCACCGTAAAAAGTAGAATACGAAATGTTAAAACCCGCCTTTGAGAATATCTAAAATATCACATTTCTATTTGCAATCATTGTTTAACAATCTTGTAGATAATCAATATTTTCAAACGCGCTCTTGATTTAATTTAAGGGGATCTGGTTCTCGTTAATTGATATGTTTATTGTTTTATTTCATAAACAATATATAATCAGTATGGTGTAAAATAGCTTCTTTCAGTGAACTGAGTTGTGTAAAGCTTAATCGGTTCCTAAATGGATTAAGAAAAATACAGCCATTGTAATACCATTACCCGTTAATATGCCTACGAAAACCAACAGGGTATCTTGGTCCAACGTACTTTGTGTTACCGTAAAAGGAAGTCTGTATAAGCAAATTCATAACAAGACCAAACCTAGAAAGGTGGCAGCGAGATGCCTAACATGATAAAAGATTTTAATCGAAATTCGACTCATCTTCGACTTCTTAAAGTGACGTTGGTAGCCGAAATAAGTATAGAAAATTCTTGTGCTTATTCTTCACTATGTAACTCGGTAAGTCCCTATGAAGAATTAAAACATAAGACTATTGAATTCAGACACGAATAACTTTTTTCAGTTTACTTAAGACTATCATAACATATGATTTATAAATAACAAACATTGACATGACTTTTGTACTTAAATATAAAATAAGATATGAATTCCATATTTTATTTCTTCTGTCTTTTCACAATATCTTTGCACAAATATACAATGTTTATTTATTACAAATTGCGACAAAAGAATTGGATCAATGTTTTTTATACATTCAGAAATATTTAACTTCCCATTATATTTATATCATCGTACAATTGGGAAATATTTTTCATAAATGGCTAACTCCTGAATAAATGGAAAATTTGAACGGAACATAGAATCTATACAAAAATTTGAACAATTAAATGACGAAATCTTTCTTTGATCATACACATCTGTTCCCAAAATAGAAGATCTTATTGAAACCTATAATCACAAACTAACTTATTTCAACATACGATTTTGCTTGGCACGTTGACATATTCGATAAAACTTAGACAATCAAACAGTTGCGTTCTGCTTAATATTTTAAGATCGGTCATTGAAAGTATTTGATACATAATACCTTTCATACAACTATAAGAAATTACTTAACATACTCGTATTACAATGAGCTAGTAATTTCTAATATGTTGAATTGATGTCAAAGAAAATTTTACATTATGCTTTCAAAATTTTAAGTCTCCTTACAAGTCTGACAATCTAATTATACAAATAACCATACACACCGTCTAGAAGTCACATATTTTTATCAAAGATAAAAAACCTGTAACATATATGTTGCTGTTCCACTTTCAAATTGTATGACAAGCTAGATTTTTCTATAAAGGGATCACATATATTTCTATTTTCAGTTCGAAGTCACGAAGAGTAAATATTTATTCCATATTATTTCAATGGAAGCCTGAACACAACATCGAAATTATGAAATGTATATTTTGTTCCACTTTTATTTTAATACAAGCCTGGACCCAACACTGAGCTAATTAGTCTACAGATATGAATCTTTGCAGCGTTATTTCTGTCTCGTATTTTCAGAGCGGACAGATAATACTCTAAAGCAGCATCAGTTCTATTTTCTTGCTCCATACACTGACCTAGAAGGTTTAGTGCTGTTTCTTTATGTCCGAAACCTGGCTCCTCTATAATGCATTTAGCAAGGTTGGATATTGCTGCCTGTTTATCCCGATGTCTTCTGAGATGGGAATATGTCTTATACTGTAGAAAGTATAAATAAGGTAGAGAATCTACCACAGCCATATCCATCCATTTATCATCTTCACTTCTGTAAGGGAAGTCTTGTTGTGATGATCTGAACATTTCATGTTGGAGTTCCTGTGGACAACAATTTATTTCGCATCTTAGAAATCTGACACAGGGTGATGTTTTATTTTGTAACAATGTATATTCATCATCTGCTTCATAACATAATATATCAAATGCCCTTTTATAACTTTTAAGTTTAAAATCGTAGCATCCGCATATTGGTTCAACTACATTGTGGTCATAACTTTCTTCAATATTTTTCAAAATAAGTTCAGCCCTCTCAATTTCTCCTGTACAATAGAAAATTGATGCTAGTTTCACTTTACTCGATATTAGGTCAACGTTTAGACATAATGACATCAAAGCAGTAGATTCTCGGCATAAACCAACTTGACTATGTATGTTAATTGAAGCTAGTGCTGAACCTAAATGCATGCTAAGACATTTAGCAAATGCACTACATGCTAATTTATTTTGCCCTTGATTCATATAATGAGTTAATTTCACAAGGTATTCATATAATGTCTGCAATAGAACTCTTATGTGATTGATTTCATTCGTGTCCTTGACGACAAAAATATGCATGTCACTGATGGTCTGACCAATAGTTTTGACGAGAGTGCCTGAAATCTCATAAGACATATCTTCAGGAACAATCTCTACTAACCTCAAAAAAGTGTTTTGAATTCTGAAACCAAGTTGATCACATTCTATTTCAAGTAATGCACCTCCTTTACTACTTATAATGTAAGAGAGTGTATCTAGTATGACTTGTTTTGTCACTGGTGTAAAACGTCTAGCCATTAAATTGTTCTCCGGGATGATAAAATGTGGACAGTTATCATTTAAAACACAATTGTAAAGAATAGTCAGACAATAATTCAGACAGATGAGCAAGGTGTTTTCGTTCCAAGCATTGTTGTCTGTACTTGAAATACAATGAAACATGACCGTTTTACACATATAACTTGAAATGCTATCAGGGCATTGTGTATTTATAAATGATTTTAAAATCATTTTCATTAGGACATAGCATCTGATTTGTGTTATATTCAGATTAAACATTAAATGTCGCTCCGCAAGGGAAGTGGATATTCTCCATTCAAGTTCTTCATTTTCACTGTCTTTGCCTCCAACTCCTACAACTAAACACTCCATATCTTTACAATATTGTTTCATATCATATGAAGGCCACTGACCTTCACCTTGCTGAACAATCCATTGTCTAGCTTGCAATGGCCACTGTTGACAAGTAATTGCACGGACAAAGTCAATACTACCGACACCAGGTCTTTCATCAATTGATTGTGCTGGACCATGTCTAATAAGGTCAGCATTATTACTGGTATTTAATATTGTATTCTTTAACAGTACTCTTCCTATTCTATCTCTATACCAGCACTGATCATACACATTTTCTTCTGGAAGTGGATAATCATTGCTCAGTATCTGTAATAAGCAATATCCTGGTGATACAGTATCATCCTGTATCATTAATAGGTTTTGTTTACCAAGTTCCCATTCACTCCAGTCTTGAATCACTCTGTACCAGGGAAGATTTAAAAGAATATCCCAGTCGGACCTAAGTCCAAGTGTTGTAGTACCTTCTACTCTACTACCTAAGGAATACACATATACATCTTCAAGCATTAATCCGAGTCCTATCGTACGTATGTTTTCATTCATTAGCTCAAGTCGCCTTATTTTTATGATCATTCTTTCATTCACCCCTATCTCATCAAGTACTTTAGACAGTCTGAGTGATACATTTTGTGTGTAATCCGGAATTTCCGGAATTTCTGACATTCTGTAAATTAAATTTTCATCATAAAGACAAAAACTAAAGAAAATGCATGTCTACAATTGATTTTGTAAATATCAAATCAGATTTTTTTCTGGAGATGAAATTTTATCTCTTTGCTTAAATGAAGTGATTATTGTTGTTTTACATTATAACGAACGCTCGTCAACTAGTAAATAGCATTTAAATTGCATTGAAGTATGACATCCGAAAACCTTAATCATAATAAAATATTTTTAGCAGGTGATGAAAAATAAAGTCATGCATCTTAATAATTTTTATCATTTATAACAAAAAATTCATGATTCAGATCCTTTGTAAGATAAAGTGAAACAAAGCATATTATCTTGTATAATTTATGCGTGTTAACAGATGAAACTTTTAAAGACAGTTAAACAATTGAAATAATTCTTCAACATCAAAGTAAAACATGAACCGGTAAATGCCATTTTTATAGAGAAGAACGATCATGGTTATGTTCTAAAATTTCTTCTTACCTTAAATTTACTTAAAAAAATAATTCAAAAAGGAAACTTGAAAATTTTAACACTTGGGAAATGTTTTTTTTTTTTTCTTAAAAATTATTACCTGTTTGAGAATTATCTGTCAATGTATTACAAAGATTCAGTGATGAGAGAAATCACAAGATACACATTGTAGTCTCTAGTTCAAAGTCTAAAATAATGAATGCCATACCACATGAACTCAACTAATTTAAATTAACCATCAAGTACATTCCTTCTTTTATTCATTTTATTTAAAACAAGGAAATTAATTTACTTTTTTTATTTGTCCTTTGTTAAACGAATATGCCTATTGTAAGTCTATTTTGCATGAACGAGATCAAAGATTAAGTAGGTTAAAAGAAAAGATATATTAGGCAAATTAAAAAAATTGTGATTTACCAAATTTACGAAATGATTTGCTAAAGAACGGCGCATTTACGACTTATTTCATTTGGAAAACTAAAAATTTAAATGTTTAACAATTTATTTGTATTTTACATCACTCCTTTTGAGCTGTTTAAATCGTTTATTTATTTCTAATTAATACTTTTCTATTACTCATTCGTTTAAACATAGAATACTTATCGCTTATTAATTAAGAATAAAATAAGATTTAAATACATGAAAAACAATTAATCAAAATAAATACCTGTTTCTTAAGCAACTTGAAACAATAAATCAAAATAAATACCTGTTACTTAAAGCAACTTGAAAACTTGAACATGAATTGAAAATAGAAACTTGGGGGAGTTCAACTGTTGATAAAACTACGTAACTAGCAAACAGAACGCTCAACGATTAATAATGATAATCAGTCAATCATAAATGAATTGCCCATATCGGAGATTGACGTAAAAGGCCGAAAATTTTGCGAGTATGCTCCATATATTAACTTCCTTTTATTGTACCAGGAAGAAATCTTGTGTTCTATAGGTTATCTTTCCAATAAGAAGCGTTGTGTAAACTGTAATAGAACAAAATTTAGATAAAGGATATGAAACTAATTATGTGCATTAATAAAAATAATACCTGTTAATTAAAGCAAACATTAAATTGAAATAGAACTGGGGATTTCCAAACTGTTGATAAACTGTTGAAAAAAACGTTTAAATT